>NW_012026900.1:422972-423676 GCF_000956235.1 Wasmannia auropunctata | reverse complement strand
ATGTGTTCTAAAATATGTAATATTTAAAAAAATATATAATTAAATGAAAAGTTATTGATATAGAACAGATATAGGTAAGAAATTTGCACATATATTAATGTGGTCAATCATCACGAAACTAATAAAGAAATAAAAGTAGTTCGACAAATTTTAAACCACAAATGTATTTCTTGTCGAATAACTGCTGACGCGATTATTCCAATAAGCTACTTTTTCCCATTATCCGTACATGACAGTACTCGAATTATTTACAATTAATTGCTGCTGTACAGCGCAATTTCATATCGGTTTCGTAATTGAGGTACTTTTAATTTAAATGTACATTTTCGGTACGCTGGTATCAATGAATTTATCAAAATTGTGGCGTGCCGCGGTTTATTCTCTCTCTTTCTCCCTCCCTTTCTCATTCTTCTCTCTCTCTCTCTCTCTCTCCCCTCCCTTCTCTCTTGTCTCTCTCTCCGTCACCGTCTCTAGCGAATTAAGCAATTACGATGGCAAGCACCTTCCGAAGAAAGGAAGGGCATCGAGGGGAATTGCTGTCACGCGCAATTGTGATCTTAATTGTATCCGGAAAATCGACACGTGACTAAGGTGAAGACGACGATCGTCGAATACCGCACGGATGTTGAAGCGACAAACTTCGGCACGATCCTTCTCTCACGTACGGGAGGATGACAACGACGGCGCGACGGCGCCGCGGCGGG
>NW_012026900.1:345358-422952 GCF_000956235.1 Wasmannia auropunctata | reverse complement strand
ATGTGTTCTAAAATATGTAATATTTAAAAAAATATATAATTAAATGAAAAGTTATTGATATAGAACAGATATAGGTAAGAAATTTGCACATATATTAATGTGGTCAATCATCACGAAACTAATAAAGAAATAAAAGTAGTTCGACAAATTTTAAACCACAAATGTATTTCTTGTCGAATAACTGCTGACGCGATTATTCCAATAAGCTACTTTTTCCCATTATCCGTACATGACAGTACTCGAATTATTTACAATTAATTGCTGCTGTACAGCGCAATTTCATATCGGTTTCGTAATTGAGGTACTTTTAATTTAAATGTACATTTTCGGTACGCTGGTATCAATGAATTTATCAAAATTGTGGCGTGCCGCGGTTTATTCTCTCTCTTTCTCCCTCCCTTTCTCTCTCTTCTCTCTCTCTCTCTCTCTCTCTCTCTCTCTCTCTCTCTCTCTCTGTCTCTCTTGTATCCATGCGCCTTCAATTTATCTCCATTACGTGCTCGATCAATTTAATTCATTGCGCTACTCCGTTCGTTGACTTCTCAATTTGCTCATGAATCATATCGAAGGATCCGTGATTCGCCTGATAATTATAATCAGACTGATATTTCACCGAATAGTAAATATTGTTTATTCTTTTTAGGGAAGTTCAGAGTTATATAATAAAAAATAACATTGTTTCAACATCAATATATATCAATAGTTTTCTAATCGTATTAAATATTGAAGAACCAAAGTGTACGATTGATGTTAACCTTCGAGCGTGAAAATAAATAAAACTTTTTTTTAGCTGTTTTATCAAGTCTTTGTGTCAATAAATTTTTAATTAATATCGATTTTTTAAAATCTCAATTATCAAGTTATTATCTAAAGTAGTAATAATCTTATAATCATATGATAAACTCTATCACGATTGAATCGGTAAACATTGCAGGTACAATTTCTTAAGATCTCCTTACCCGATTTTTTCGTCGTAAGGCATATTTGATAACAACTGTGCATCTAAATTTTATCGATTTTATGATCGAAGTAAGATTGTAATAAGAAAATCGAACGAAAATAATTTCTTCTATTCTTTTTTTTAAATAAGAACGATTACATCGCGACTTCTGCTATGCATCGGTGCATCTGGCGTGCAAAAAAACGCGACTGCTGGAATCTCGGCGAGGTGCACAGTTTTCCCGTGTTTGCACGCTGCGCTAGCGCGACTCGCTGCTCGTCGAAAAAAATAATGCGAAATCCGCGTCGAAAGTTCAGACTTCGCAGAGCTATCAGAGCGGTAACTTACATACATGTGCAAACGCCGCCACCGCCGGGAATACCGATGCGCGAATGCCGCCTCGAAAGGAAAAGAGAAGGACGAGAGAGCAAAGGGACGCCCGACGCGTCTCTAATGTCTCTTGGACGCGCGAGCGCATCCGACCACGAAGCGCATAATAAAATCGCGTAAGGAAAGGAGAATTATCCGAGGTGAGCTCCAGGATTTCTCTAAACAGCAGATGATACGTTCCACGTTGGCGGGGACTGGGCAGCTTTAGTCACAAGCTGGAAAATTGCCGACTCTTGAAGATCGAATTTTTAAATCTAGAACCGGAAAGAATCCGGCTCCCTCTGCCTGATTTATCGATGTAATACGCCGACAAAATGTGTATGTATGTGTGTGTGTACATGCGCTGTGGACGCGAAGGAGACCTTTACGAGCGTAGAGAAATTGCTGCTGGAGAGATCATCCGGACGAGTTATAGAGGCGCAAGTATAAAGGCATAAAGCAAAAAGAGAGCAAGAGAAAAGGGGAAAAAAGAGAGAAAGGGATGGGAGTAAGTAAGTAATGCAATCACGCAGCGGCGGAATCGTCCAGAAAAGGGAGTATGTAATTTTTCAAATTTCTTGGAGTTAACGACGCCCAAGCATTAAATCTAAAGTAAAATATAACAAACACAATTGTAGAATGAAAATGAATTAAATAAGTTGTGTAAAAGAAATGTAAAAATAAATTATAAAAAGAAACGTAAAAATAAATTATAGAGATAAATTATAAAGAAGAAATAAAACGGAGAATTTTTTCTCTATTATATAGAAGCTTATAATTCCTTCTTTTGTATTTGCATGTAAGAAAATATCGTACACGTCAAATTAAACTTTAACTATTTTTTTAATTTAAATTTATTACAGAGAACAATTTTTTAATTTTTAATGCTTAATATCTTTGAAATTAACAGGTCTAAAAAATAAAGCTTGTTTCTCTAATTTCGGAAAGTTTTTTTATATTTAATTGATATTAATTAAAAAAGTATCACAATATTTTGATATTTTATTAAAATTTAATGTGTAAGATCTTTTCCTTATAATTTTCTTAAGAATACCATATAATCCTATACTATATTAAAGTAGGATATTCATATTCTGTACATGGTTGGCTGGTAACCACGCACCCTGCAGCTAGAAATTGCGGGGAAAAACGTCATAAAATTATAAATACATAAAAATAACTGGCATATCGCTAACGGAAACAGAATGAGAATGTAAAAATCGATACCTATTCGCTTCGGGTGCATCTACCGATCGCGTTTTGATTGGCGGTTAGAAATTTTAAAGAGGCATCGGTCATAAATCCTCTTTACCTATCCCGATGCGACACAAAGAGAGAGAAAGAGAGAGAGAGAGAGAGAGAGAGAGAGAAGAAAAAAACAGAGATCAGAGAAAGGCAGGAGGGTGATAGTAAAAGTAAGCGTTGCGAAGATAACCGGTAAGAGTAACCGGCAAAAGCGAGGCACTCTCGAAGCATCGACCTGCGTGCACTTGTGCATTATCTAACGCGTATATCGCACTGCTGTATGCAGTATTTTCCGCGGAACGGGGATGGGAGACAGGAGGTTTCGCTATATGTATACACGTAAACCGCTTTTATCTCGGCATTAATTCAAGAATGCAAGAGAGAAAGATCTCTCTCTCTCTCTCTCTCTCTCTCTCTTTCTCTCTCTCTCTCTCTCTCTTTCGTGGGTATGAGATTGTATCGAAATTAATTACCGTAATAATATCTTAACACAGGAACGACGAAAAATGTATGTAGCGGAAAATGGCTCCGCTCGCCGTACGCGCGCAAGGATCTAGAGGAATCCTTAAACACTCTAATGGATGTTATATAGCCAGACGTTATAGCTAGACTTCGGTTTCTACGACGTTTTTAGTCGTCGAGAGACGTTTCTAGCCGTGATTAAAATGATGATTAGTAACTGGAAGATTTTCTTATTATTAGGATTCATAAATAAAGTGTACATGTAACAGTCGATTACGCTTAAAAATCCCTCTCGGATTCTTTTCCAAGCTGAGCACTTCGAAGGTCAATACGTACAAAGCTCGGGAGAGACGGCGAGCTGTGGTTCGACGTCGTTAAAACCTTCGCGCAAAAACAGATTTACGAAGGCAAGGAAAAACGCCGGTGCTCACTTCACGTGAGCGGAAAGTATTCGCGGGAGTTCGCCTCAAATTAAGTCTCGGGGCTGCATCTTTATGGCGCGACCGGCGCGAGCGTGCCGGCATCGAAAAAGTCCTTCAGATTCATAAATCATACGAGATTGGATGAGAGATTTAGATAAGAATCGCGCGATGCGTTTGCTTATCTAGTCCGGAAAAAAAAAAATTAAATGCGGGCAATCGATCGATATGACACATCACGCCGAACGTAATTCCGGATGAAAATAAATAAATCGTGCGCGTCGTATCGGAATTACGTCGAACGTAATTTGACGAAAATTAAAGCCGACTGATCAATTATCGATACTTCACGGACGCGAGAGACGTTAATATATCTGTCACGGTTGAATCGATTCAGATTTGTTTTCTCGCGGACAATTAATCATCTCTCTTAAGTTCTTGTTAAGAGAGCCTTTGTCGAACCACGCATTCTTTTGATATCAGAATGCGATAATGACGATTTGCTCGGACGCGTGGGTTTTCCCAGATCTGTTGTCTTTATTAGCCAGATCCAGATAGAATTCTGATTATTATGTGATCAATACGCGCACACCTATTCTCTATACAGAAAGAATCTTATAAAATTCCTACGTCATGTATTACGTGCCTTTATACATAATAACACTGCTATTAATAATTTTATAAGTAATAATTTTATTTTATATTTCCTGTTTTTATTATAGCAAAATTACTATTTCGCGAAATAACGATACGATTCTTCTCAATTGAATTAATGAAAAATATCTACAATTTCTTTATATTGAATATTGTAACAAGATAAACTGTATAGGGCGAAACAAAGAATATAAAATCGTATATCTACATAACACAGCAGACGTGGAGATGTTTTTTCTCGCGCGGATGGAAACGCGGGATCACTTTAACAGGCGCCTTTATCGATAGCGCTTTTATCGGGCTCTCTCGACAGTGCGGTCGACCGCAAATCTCCTTGGTGACCGCGCGAAAATCACTCGTGATAGCGTCTCATCCGTGGCCGATGCCGCTCGTTACTCGCGCGAATGTATTCATGGACGCGCGTGAAAAGCGTGTATTTCGCGAGTCCCGATCGCGGAGCGCGCGATCGCGCGCGGACGCATTCCGTGGGTCAACTGACCGCGACGACCGAGAAGAATTCAGCCTATCGGCGATCTCGCAACACGCCGACTCTGAAACTTTTCGTCGACCTTGCGTAATCGCGGTCGCGCGCGTTCCGCGCAGCCGAATTGATCGGCGATCGACCGAATAATCGGACGGATCGACCTAATTTTAATCGATTTGCGCGAATTTTGAAATAAAATTATTAAACTTTACGTCTGATTTGATCAGGTCGGTGTAAAAAATTTGCCATGTCCGTCAAATAAAATGGATTTTTAACAAAATCGAGGTTGACACAATAAGTTTCGATATGTTCTTTTCTCGCCTAAAGAGATATTTTTCAATCCCTCCTTGCAAAGAAACTTTGGTTTCTGTTCTATTCTGTTTAATGCAAGGATTGATAGAAAAACTTGATATTTGTTTATTATTTCGTGTTTTTCATTACAGCTGAATTGATCGATCAGAAATTGAATTGATTGCTTTAAAGATCTTTTCTCTCACGCAATATACGAATTTTGAAATGAAATTATTACTTTGACAGAAAAATGTTCAATATTTGCAACTATAATTGCATGGTAAAATAATTATGGTCAGAAGTACCATTTTTATAGTTATTACTCCTATAATTTTAGTAATAATAATTATATTTATAGTTTTACCAATCAAATATATATTAGCGCCGAAAATGATTATACATTATGATAATTGCAATTATTTTTTTCTCTCAGTGTAGGGTCTTTGTCATTTGATTTGATCGACGTGAAAGTTCTACCGTGTTCGCCAAATAAAGTTGAAAACAGAATTTCAGTAAAATTGAAATGAAATTGTCGCTACGGGTTTCGATACGTTCTCTCCCCGTTTAGAAAATTTTTTCAATAACTTTTTTTCAAAATGCTTTGGTTCTCCAAATTTATTTAATGCAAACTTAATTTGATGGAAAAACAACGGATTAGATACTTGTCTGTTATTTTATTTTTAGCGCATATAATAGGCTAACGTTGCTTATTTAGATACTTTTTATGTAAACCGGCTGTTTTGCAAAAAATTATTTTCGCACTTATTTGCTTTACGAAAAAGATATAAGTTTGCGCTGTAAACGACGCCAAATGAAAGATTTGTTCATCGCACATATTTGCACGCGCGCAACTCAGCGAGTAACGCTATATAAAATTGTGCCGTAACACGGTTTTTCGAGATATTTTCGAGTGCTTTCATAAATAAATCGAAAAGCGACCTCTCTCGAAGCGCCGTGCCGCGCGTATCGACTTGCGCATAAAAATACGCGAAATATCCGCGGAGATTGTTAATCTGCACTTTTAAACGAGGAATTCGGAGTAATTAGCCGAGGTCGGGAAGGGGCTAGCAGCTCGCGAAACACGCGATCATAAATTACAAGAATTTCAGCAATTACGAGTTCTTGTCGAACGCTTTTTACATTGCGGAATGCCGATCGCGTCTCGAACTATGTATCGATAGATCTTTAAATTCCGACGCTCTGCCGATTCGCGCGCTGCTAAAATTTATGCCCGCGCTTTCAAGTCGGGACGAAACACGTTAATCACGATATTTGGAAATATAATTCCCAAGGCCCATTAGCATACCCGATCGCGATCACCTTCTTACGAGATTCGCGCATCCGGTTGTTAATTCGCATTCTTCGGCGCGGCAATGGGATTCTGAGAATTTCGCGAGAGCGCGATAGACGTTTAAAAAATACAAAATGCGAGATGCACAACAGAATATAAATAAGTCCCGCTAATCTGTCAGACAGATCGTTCGATCCGCTCGATTCACCAATCTGTCTCCGATCTCGCAAAGTTTATCATTAATCGAGTAAAGAATTCCTCGAGCAATAATGATGCAACATTATTGCGACTGTAATACAAAAAGCATATATATTTCTGCCTAAAAACTGGTTTGTGCGTATTGAAATATTTATTTTTATTTTTAACCACTAAACCACATTCCACGTAAATATATTTTTTTTCTTCAATAAATAAAATAGCGATCGATGTGTGTGCAAATTTTTTTATTGCGTAATGTATGTATATCTGTGTAATGTATGTGCATAACGTATTTTTTTTTCTCCGCAAGGTAAACCTCCGCGCCGATGTGTAACGTATGTGTGCATCGCTGCAGTCGAAATATCAATCTGCATTTTTAATCGCGAGCACCCCGCGTCGAAAACGCGAAAATGCTCGCTTCGCGAATCGCGTTGCGCGATAAGAGGCGCGATTCGCAATTAGCCGCGAGGATAACCCCAAAGGATTTAAAAAGGTAGCGATGGCTTTTTGTGGAATTTACGTTTCTAAGAGAAAATGAAAGTAAACAAGCAAAGCGATCTAGCGTCTCGTTTCGACACGATTGCATTCGAAATTTTGCGGCGCGCTTACGCAATATAACCGGCATGAGCGCGGAGCGGCGCGGTGCGGCGCGGAGCAGCGTTCGGGAAATCGTGGGTGCAAAGGAGAAATTTATTCGACGGCGGTGTTGCGTCACGGCGCACGACCGCGAGGTTTTATTCTCTATCGGATGGCCTCTAGGACACGCGCGCGCACGCACCGCGCACCACGCGCGCGGCGTATTACGCGCGGGCGCGCAGAAGGCGTTACGGAGCGGATGTGACGATTACTATTGAAATTAATTGCCGCGAAACGCCGTTATTACGAAACTGTCGCGAGTGAATGTCACGACACGATTGTACTTTCGATCGATCTGAATTCATAATTGCCGCTGCCGCCGCCGCCGCCGCCGCCGCCGCACGAGAAACGAGTTTAATTACACGCTACCGTAACGGGTTATGATAAAACGGGATTTCGTTTTCGAATACCGGTTTAGTAGTCGACTTACCTCATACAGCTGCACTAGTCGCGCGTTGCAGCTGCAGCAACGCGCGAAATACGCACCCCTCTCTCTCGTGCAAAGGCCGAGGCACGGCTAAAAATGAAAACGTAATACATACGCGTGCCGAATATTGCAACCGAAAGCGGCCGTGATCAATCGAGCAGAAATGATCGTGTGATACGTGTGATTTCGAACTCGCTCTGAAATTGCGAGAAATCGGAGGATCCGAGATGGGGACCAGTATCGACGTTGGCAGACACCAATTTGTGGAACTGCGGCGGAAGTGTGCGTGGAATCCCGTCTCTGCTTCCTCGACAATTTCGACGACACTCCACAATGCCGCGCCGATTCACTCGTCCTTTAAATCGTCACGCAAAATTTATTCGAGAAATATAACGATATGCACATTCCAGATCCACCGGATATCCTGCCAACCGTGCCGTACAGATACGGCCGAATCAAAAAGAATAACCGCAGTTTCAATGTAGGCCGGTGATAGCTACAAAATTTAACCTTAGCACAGTTTTATTTCACAATTAATTATAACTTCTTCTTAAAAAGATAATTTCACAATTGTATATTCTGAGTTGAATTATTGTTGTAAGAACGGAAAGAACTGTTTTGCTGAAGTATCTAAAACTTTAGCTATAATATAGACACTGAGTGTAATTTTATTGACCTATCAAAATTATTATGTATGACACTTAAACTGATTGTTATAACAAAATTTTTTGCAGCATTGTTTATACTTGAATTTTTCATTAAATTATTTTAGAAATTTGTTGATAAACCAACAACATTAATTTTATGTGTATTGTACAAATAAATTGTCTTGCAATCGTGGATTTTTGTTCTGATTAAAAAACGTTTTCTTTACAAGCTTTTCTCAGAAAAAGCATTCAAATACGATATGGTTTTCCATTAAAAAAAATTTTAATAGAAAATTAGCTTATTGTCTATGTTTAATTTCTTAATCTTGAATTTTTAATTTTGAGATACTTTGATAATTAAATACGGTAAATGTTTAAAATAAAGTTTACTTTGCGTAAGAGAGAAATCGGTGAAAAAAAGGAAATTTTTAAATCTAATTCGCGCAGTTGAAGTTTAATCTGATTAAATATTTATTATGTGATACACTTTTGAAGTGAAAATAGTCGTGTATGCTCTGTATAATTCTCTTACGGCACATATAATTTTATAGACGTTAATCTCCGTGCAACTTTTACTTTTTCGTCCTACATAAATATAAAAATTTCGCTATTGCACGCGAAATTAAATTATACATATAACTTATACGTAACTTTCAAATACCTGTTAGAAACGGATGAAGATAATGAATTAAATATTTTATAATCCTCTTTCGTAAAGTGTATCTTTAATGCTTGAATTATTCTTTACATTTCACGATATGTGAACAAGAATAGAAATGGATAGCGCACTTTATATACATGCGCAAAAAAAAAAGAAACAAAAATGTATACAAAGGTAAGGAAAAAGTTAGGGTAAGAAATGACGACACGTCACTCTGATTGTATTCTCGGTGTTTACATGATATTTATTTTCATTTTTTTATAGGTATCCTTATAACATTTTTATATATGGGAATATATAATCATGGGCAAGTCAGAGAAATAAAAAAAGAAATTTTACCAGATTCACTTATGCGCTTGAAAATCGCACGAAATAGATAGCTCGCTCTCGCTCTCTCTCTCTCTCTCTCTCTCTCTCTCTCTCTCTCTCTCTCTCTTTCTCACTTTCACTAACATCCATTTCATCTTCTCCTTCTTAAAATACAAACGGATAACGTTAACTTTAATATTATAATTATTTTCATTACCAGTAAATCATTCATTAACAGTAATCATTGTAAATTCCGTACGCGCGATATGCGTGCGTCGTTGTTTTTTTCGCGTGCACATCTGTATGGGAGTACCGGTTCGTAAGTGTATGTTGTACGCGTTTGTATTATTTTGTATATGCGTGTACGCAAGGTGCGTTCGATAGTGCTATCGCAAGCACGTACGCATGCACGCGCGTGTGTACATGTGTGTATATGTGTGAGCTTAGGATCCGCTCATCTCGAGAAGGATCCGAAGAGAGGAAGATGGCGAGAACTGAGACAATTAAACGACTTGATTCGAGAAAAGAAGAGGAACATTCGAGTAATAAAGAGAACATCGCGGAGAGAGGAGGGGTAGGGCGGAAAAAGGGAAAGCGCGAGGAGAAGCGAAGAGAGTGGAAAAAAAGAGGAAGAAAGGAATAGGAAAGCGCGATCCTCCATGGCACGGCTGCTGCTTCGGCTGTTAATCGGTCGCCGGAAGTCGAGACGGCCCAAGATCTCGATCTCGCGAGAGAGCGAACGAACGGAACTTCCGGCATCGTCGATCCGCGGCACTCGAAACTCGCACGCGAGGGTGATCTTCGTCCCGCGCGCCGATTCGAGCCTACGCGATCTTCCGGGTTGTAAACGGCGGGAAGATTGTGTGCATCGCATCGGGAGGAAGGCGTGACACATGTGAAATGTGTACGCGCGCGCTCCCTTACGAGCTTTCTGTTCGAATGAATAACGGCGACGAAGGGCTACAACGATATTTTCTCGCTACAGTGCCGTGTAACGTTCTCTCTTTCTCTCTCTCTCTTTCTCTTTGCGCATCCTACCATTATGATATTGCTGTGTCACTACATATCGCAGCAACCGTGCGCTTCCACATGCACACACACAGGCACACATTGTCCATACACGCACACACGCACACGGCTGTAACGCGGTCACTATACTCATTTAATCGCTACTAGAGAGTAATGGCCACTACAGCCATTAATCAGTGTAATAACTTAATTGTAATGGATGGTCGAAGGGACGAGATCTCTTTCTGGCGCGGCTGCGGACAATTATGAAATATATATCGTTGTAGCCGAAATTTCTCATTGCGCCGTTCGTAATCCCGAGGTTGAATTATTAATGCCGCGGACGCGCGGTCGCGGACCGACGTATCGCGCCGCGATCTACCACCCGTATGCAAGATGGAAAGGCGGAAGAGCGGCGGCTTTCGCGTGATCTTCGCAGACCGTTCGTTAATCACCCCTCCTGCTCTCCCCGCGAGAAGCGTAGTTCCGCCGCTGATCGAAACGTTCAATCGGGATCGGGCAAAGCAATCTCGATCGGAGAAAATCTTTAACAATGTAACTATACGACAGAGATAATTTGTGGAGATACAATAAATAGAAGACACGGAAGAAAAGAAAACGATTTTAACAGTACGATCCGACTGAACACAAGCGATGCGCCGAGTTTTACTTGATTGTTTTCGATCAAACGGAACCGTAACGCCGAGCAGGAACAACGAGAATGTCTGATAATTCCCGAGCCGATTGTCTCGGAGCGACAAGACCGGAAACAGCTCGTGCACTTCCGGAGGATCGGACCGCTTAACTTCCTCGTTAGTGATGCCAGATCAGGAGGCGTGTCATTATCTTCATTTTTTTTTACTGAAGAATCAGAAGACAAAAGAAACAGATTTATCGTGTAAACATCCGAGATAAACATCCCTTTCCGCGCATAAGTTTCGTTCCCTTCGCACTAAATTTTTCCCTGCTTGCACATTCCTTTTACATGTTTTTCCCCCATTTTCTAAGTGTTTTTTTCTTTCTTTTTTGATTCTCTTGATAAAAGAAATTTCCTTTCTCTTGGATTTGCGAGAGGAACTTTTTGATTCGGCTCGTAAAAGAAGAAATCTCTGAAGGGCATCTGGCATCACTAAGGATACGAGGACGAGCAGAAAGTCATCATCGACGTTTCTGCCGTCGTGACGCGCGTCACGCGCCTCTCATGCCACGTTAACCTTGCATACAGCGTTAGAAAATTGATGGGATCTCTTTTTCTCTCTGTTATATAGGCATTTTTTTACACGTTCGTTATTAATCCGATAGTTATCTTCGAAGACTCGGTATCGTGTACGATGCCTCGGAATTGCTCTCTTAATCCGATTAGCACGCCGGAGATATCTCTCATTGTCCCAATAAGAGAGAACGTAATCCGTGTGAAATTCGATCGGCAATCAAAGATAAAGAAACAATCGTCCGAGTGCAGTCTTATCGTGATCCGCGTTAGTATCAGAATTGAACGATGATAATCACTGTTCGACAAAAGGAACGACGAAAGTGTGGCGTATATTTCCCTGATTTGCGATTGAGTTGAGATGTGCAAAAATATACGGAAACGCTAATTTTGCTGATGATTAGTTAATTTTTTGATTAGGAATTTTATAATTAAAATATCTTTGTAATGCTGCACAATAAAAATGAAAGGATCAAGCCTCTACGATTCAAGGAATATCGATTTTCAATATTTTTGTGTGTGACAGGTGTATAGCTTTAAGAATACCAGCTTGTTAAAATTCTCCACTTTATTGCGTATTTTATTAGATCGCGTTCCACAAACAATATTAACATTAGTTATCGCTTCTACATGTTACGTAATAATTTCTCGATAATATGCGAAGATTGAATACTGCATCGGAACGTTAATGCAAATCACTGAAGTTGATATGAGCGCTATCACTTAATCGTTTTGGCAAGAGAACTGCGATACCACGTCATCGAAGGGACAATTAATTTTGCCGTTGAACAAAGTAATGTCATAGCGTTATTAGCGAATTTGACGAATATTGTCGCGCGATTTTTGCGATATATTTCGAAAATCCGGCGAGCAAGTAAAATCACAATGACGTTCTCAGATCACAATCGCCCACGGCATGACGTTCTTTGTCACGTTCGACGCGTGATTATCGAGTTATCGATCGATCGGGCATGAGAGGATCAAGCGCGCAATGCGACTTGATAATTAATCTTACTTGATAAGGTCCACGCGAGCATTCAGGAAGCGAGTAGCACGAAATATTCGATATATTATCGAGGTCAGCAAATATGAAGAAAAATATACGAAAAAATCAATACAGGGTGTTACGTAAAGACCGTGACACGTTTAATTCCTGAGAGCATTTCAAGACGAAAATTCTAGTACTAAAATGTCGAGACTAATAATGAAATTTTTAAATTAGAAATTAAAAGCAATCTTATCTTTGTGTACGTAATCTTTATATTGATATTGATAAGTGAGGCGATAGTTAGGTTTCGCCTTTAGCACTTTGTGTTGTGTATCAATATCTGAACGATTTAGACGGTCTAATTCGCTAATTTTGAATGTTTATAATTTAAAAACTATTATTGTCTCTTTTAGTACTAGGACTTTTATCTTAAAATAATCTATTCTCAAACGTTGCTATGGTCTCGTTACAGGAGATCTTATGTATATATGTATAAGCCGATTGTGAAATCAACCGGCTCTACATCATGAATAGGTCGATTCACTTCATTAGACATGATAGTTGCTCGATAAGAACTGTTTAATGAAAATCAAATCTATAAATCGATATCATTAACATAACCAAATTTCCTTGATATTTTTGCTAATTAAATCGCTTTGATCGAAGACTATCTCGTGTTTATTTTTTTGAAGAACTCAAGAACCGGATATGAGAAGCAATCGACTTATTTCTACGATGCGAGTTAGCTTCCTTCGCTGAGAAATAACTGAATGAAATTTGGATTATTTTCAATGAATCGCCCTGACCGCTCCCGAGTGCTCGCTGGACCAATTAGCGCGAGTGATTAAAACCGATCGGCCGAGGTGCGCTCGCGCGCGAACGTATGCATTTTCCCCCGTCAATTTGCCGTAGCAATTATCTAATTAGCTACGTGTGCGGCTTCGCGCTAAATAACGTATGCTCTATATAACGACACTCACTGGGGTTTTCATCCTGTAACCTGTAGAATTAAAGCGTTTCATTCGCAAGGCAATCTCGATTCGTTTGCCGCTCACACGATGGCCGCCTAAAAGGATCTAATCGCTAACTATACGAATCGTTTTATGTATATATGTATCTGTTTGCGCCGTCATCTAAAATCCGCGACATGCGAATTCCTCACGTATATTCGTCAAACGTTATTTAAGCGTTCACCGCGCGATCGGGATTCGGTTAGAATCTACACTAGCCGATCGTCGCTGTCCTCATCATGATCGTTAGAGAGATACGACGCCGTATAAGAGAAAACGATTAGATTTATAGGTATATATAGATCTTTCCTCGCAAAAAATTCAATAATTACATCTTAATATTTATATCAACTACTTTCGACTATACGTAGACCGATAGAATTTAGATTTCCGTAAAACTCTCTTCTCCTTCTTTATTTACTTTACGCCTTAATCTAGCCACAAAAAATAGCGTTGCCTTTATTATACACATACTTTATTACGAGTCTTATGATTTTCACGGAGTATCTGGATCCAGACGCGTTCACCGCGTACCAGAAACCAGAAAACTCCACAGGCTTCCGGGTTAACGGACGAGGCAAGAATATTATTTATATCTCGAGGTCTCTCTTACATCATTATTGTTACTCATTATTATTATTTATCTGTCGCGAATCCAGTCAAGTCGACGTCGCTGTTCCAGCGTCTTAATTGCTAATTCATTATCTTATCCTTACATGTGTCTAACGTTAAGAAAAATCGACATCAATTTTTATATTTGTAATTTTAATAATTCTTTTCAGTTTTTTATCGGTTTAATCTATATTTATTTATTTGCTTATGCGCTGTATGTATATATATACTTTTTTTAATTTAGTTTATCCGATGATAATTAACACAGTCAGGGGCTAACACTATATATATATATATATATATATATATACACACACACACAATCACAACCAATTTAAAAATTATTTCGAAGCCTTACTTTAAAATCGTTTTGTGATGTATCGATCTTATAATATCAGTAACTGCAATAATATCGTTTCAGTTTCAAATTTAAACGTATTTTTATCTCAATTTTTATCGCAATATATATGTTATATCTATGTGATCCGAGTTCTACATAGAGCACGAGCTCGCAAAAGCCGGCACGGCCGGCCGACATGGCGAGCGTCGATTTTATATACTCTCATAGATTCTCAAGCGACGTCGATTCGAAAGATCCTCGAAAGTGTGTGTATGTATGCATGTGTGTATATATACATTTACACATATATAAATATATATATCTATATAAACATATAATGAATATATATTTATATAGCACATATGCAACGCGCGATTCTTCTTGACGCAAAAAAGGGCTCTCATACACACATACACATACAATACAATTCTCTCCTTTTTTCTCTCTCTCTCTCTCTCTCTCTTTTCGCAGCTGATTCGCGTGTAACGTAAACGGGGCAACACGTTTATCCTTGGTAATGTACGAGGACGCGTGGGCACGCACACACGCATATCCACAAACATATACGCACGTCCGTGCGGACGAGTCCAGCGGCGAGTTTCCGAGTCTCGTGCCTCGAAAAAAAAATTAAAAAAAGAAAAAAAAGGGAACGCATATACGCAAAAACGTACGTATTTGCGATGAACGAAATTAGAGAATGTTTCGTTGTGGGAAAGACGGGATTGACCGCGATTTCGCTCGATTGTTTTTTTTTTGGGCCCATCGTTACTCGCCCCGTCCCGTCCCGCCCTCCCCCCCTTTCCACGCTGTCTTACTCTCCGTTAGGACGACTTGAGATTTCCCTCGGGCACGGGTCCGCTACTCTTAACTCGTCTCTGGACGTAATTATACAAATACATATATAGTATTTTATTTCTATCGACATGTACGTGAAGTATGTATGTACATATATATATCTGTTTTCCGCGATCATATTCCGTTGTTTCTAGTTTCTCTCCGATTGTCTTTCTCCCTCTCTCTTTGTCTTTTTTTTTCTCGCTCGCTCGCGCGTAATAACGTAACTTACAAAAGGATTAAAAATCGTAACGGGTAATCTAAGTAAACACTAAGAACGATAATAGCGTTCTTTAAATACATCCCTCTCTCTCTCTCTCTCTGCTTTCTGCGGCTGTGTCCTATGTTTCCTTTAATTACCATGTAATTACGTTATAGCGTTCCATTAGGCGTTACACATATTAATAGAAAGATAAATTCATTAGTGTCGTATTTCCTGTAGTAAAATATACAAACGGTAATGTAACATGAGCGCGTGTGCAGGTGTGGGTATGTGTGTGTCCTCCGATACCTTTCCGCAAGAGATATATGTAAATAGATGTATGGTACATAGTTACGTATCAACCCTGGACCTTGAAGCGCTTACAGTGAAAAATTTCGAGGGGGAGTCTCGATCAATTAAAGACGAAATTCCGACAAATTGCCATTGAGAGAAACAATATTATTAATCGACGATCGGGGATTTCGGCTTCTTCGGGTATCCGCCTCTGAATTCGATTCGTAGCACGCGGGGATGAAGGATCAATCGCGCAAATGCAAACGACAGCATCTTGTATTTTAAGAAGAACCGATGTGTATCATTTTGCAAATTAGATCCAGGCTCACTCTTTGATCGCGCGCCTCGCGAATGAAAGATTTTCTTATAATAATCGTATGTTACGTGACGCATTTCAATACGTGGCGTCTCTTCTCTTTAAAGTGACAAGATTCGCGCAACGTAAAATTCTTTCTCGCATCGCAAAATTCGATAAGTTTCAGATTCTTTTTAAGATACCTCGGTCACCCGACGTTACGCGAAATCGTCGAATAAAAACACGGGAAGCTTCATACATCTTTCCGCTTCGTCAGCCTTTCTGCATGTCGTCATATGTACACGGAGAGAATTTTTTTTTTAATTTACCCTGCAAATCATGTTAATTGTGGGACAATATAGTATTTAGGCAAATTTTACTGAGCACTACAATACATTTTACAGTAGTAAAATACAGTAAAATTTATTGTAGTGTACAGTAAAATTTGCCTAAATACTATATTGTCTCACAATTAACATGATTTGCAGGGTAAATTAAAAAAAATTCTCTCCGTGTACTATTGGATACTGTGAGTTATGCGTCGTGCGTACGCGCGTTTTGGAAAATGCATGCGACATTCCCGTTTTGATCCTTCCCCTCGCTACGAGGTTTATCGTCCTTATCGATTTGTCGGCACGCGCGTCTCAATGTCAGATGCATCTTCATCGATGTGTGCATGAAGATACATCTACGTTGCTCGATTTTCCGAACGTTTTACGATGTTGATTGACGCCTCTTCCATTCTTACGACGATAATGATAATATCATGCAACTTGAAGATCGCGGCACGGCCGTTTAGCTATGTACTCCACAAAAGATGTTCAATGCCTCCCCCTCCCACACATTTATGCAAAAAAAACAGAATATATATATATGTATATATTAACTTTCCATAAATCCCAATTTTATCGTTTTCAATTTTTCAATTCGAACGTACGAGTTATTAAAATGCTGCCGACATGGAAGCAAAAAAAAATTCATTCGACTCACATTTCTCGTACTCAGTTCAACCCCTTTTTCCTTTCATGCTAATAATAATTAAATTTTGATTTAACGCACAATCTATAAATAAGTAAGCCTTCACGTTAATTAACTGCGAGCTCGTCGAGATTATCCCCGAGACGCACACAGAACGCGCATGTATTATGTAAATCGCGTGTACTATTATCTTTACTATTTTAGACGTAATCGTATTCGACGATCTATGTATACAAGTTTGCAATTAACGCTCGTTTATCGCCGAGTAATCAAACGTAATCAACGTTGTCCTTGATAATGGCAACTAATTCCCGAGACTTAACGCGGTGGACACGGTTAATTATTTCGGTTAGTAAGTTGGCACCTGTTCCGGCCGTCCGCGTGAATTTCTCCTTCGCAATTAAACGCACGTTTAAGTCTACATAAATACAATGATTATAATAACGAAATGCGCTCCCGACACGCAAGATTCCCTATTCTAAATCTTCAATTCGCAAGGCAAAGGCGCGCGTGCGCGCGCACGCGCGCGATATACGAGTAACTTCTTTTTTTTTCGCTCATTTTCTTCAACGTTACGGTTACACATATATAAATCACATATAAAAGAAAACAACGCAATAATCAACAAAATTTAAACAATATATTAGTGGTAAAAATATACGCTCGTTCCGATTTTGTAATTCCGATTACTATCAGCCTCGCTTCTTACTACCACCACGCTTCTGGATATTTCGGCGGGTCGAGTTGCGATTTGTAGCTCTATAATCTTAATCATTAAGTACCCTCCGATCACTACATTCGTATTTTTTTTTTTTTTTTAAGCAACGCGCTGACGTTATCTTTTGATTGGCACGGCGCCAAAAAATAACAAGGGGGAGGGGCGGGGTGACGGCATAAAAATCGTTCGCAAGATGTTTAGTCTGAAATTCTGAAATAAGTCACCAAATCGATATTTGTTTCATGTAAAATAAATGTTAATTCGAAAGAGAGGAATAGCCTTAAAAAAAAAGGAAGAAAAATGCCTGTATTAGCTAAGTATCGTTGTTCGCGAGTTCGTTCATGCCGCCATTTGAATAAAAGCGATGGAAATGCGACGAGGAGGAGAGCGAAATGAGCTCGCCGCCTTTTATAGATAACGGAAGGCTTAATTCCGCCGACGGTCGATTCATCTCTGGCTCATCTCTGGTAGATTAATTTGTCCGATCGATGAGCGCCGCGAGTGACCCGGGTGCTACGACGCGAAGGGGGAAGATACGGAGCACGACGTTCGACTTCCACTTAGGAATATTAATAAAGCTCGAATTGTGTAGGTGGAATTCTCACAATGCGAAGCTGAGTCGGCGAGATAGATTTTTTTTTTAGCGCTAGGTACGCCGAACCGAGTCGGGTGATATAACGAGTGTTCTCTGTTCATCGAAATTAATACACGAGATGCGGTAAAAGGACTTTAAAGAACAGGTGTCTCGATAGGTCTTGACGAACATTGGGTCATGAACTAGAATGTGATCATACCGAAATTTAGAAGATTTATGCCTTTCATCTTTCCAACTTACTTTATTATACCTCAAACGTACATATCTGACTGCATATAACAATAACATTTCTACACTATGTATCCACATCAATATCTTTCTTATTCTACGTTCCACAATATCCTACATATATAGGATTATGTCAAGATTAAGAATTGGACCGAGTTTTTTGAGTATCCGCCACTCGACGCGGCGTGTCGAGTGGATCCAAATGATGATCTATACGGATATAACGTTCGATCGACGGATAATTAAGCTCCGTTCATGCCAGACGGCTGCTGGCCCCCAGAAGCTCGCGTTTTGCGGAAATACGCGGGGCGAGGTGAAACGAGGTGGCGGCGATCGAGCGTCCGCAGGGCCTCGAGATATACGCGAGATATACGCGAGAGGCGTCTTGGGAGAAGAGGGAGAAGGGACGGTGGTGGTAGTAGAGCGATAGGCGATAGGCCGGCAATAGAGGCACTCCGGCCGCGCCGGCGGCTGGATCTCCTTAGCATTAACACGCGATATACCTGAAAAACCAGTTTGCGGGCTTTTTATTAGGCCTTTACTTTCGCTCGCGAACTGAAAGTAAGAGTGAGCGAGCGAGCGAGGCAAACGAGGCCTGTTAGCGAGCGAGCTAACTAACGGGGTCACCAGTCGATACGGATACGCACGTAAACGGAGACGGAGACACGCGCGCGCATATACACACACACATACACACACACATATACACACGCACGCATGCATACGCGCGCACACACGCAGAAACATACGCGCGCGGATGTGCGTGGAGAAAGAGATGAGGAAAAGAAGAGATGATAGAGACGCGTACGTACGTAAAAGTACGTACGCACATGTGCACGTGCACATGAATATATACATGTGTATATATACATGCGTATACATACATGTGTCCGTCACTTACACGCAACGAGACCCCGTGCGCCGCGCGCTGCCTCCGCGTATGTATAACGCGCGTATACACGCGCGGACGCACGCGCGCGCGCGCGGTACTGAATGTTTACGATATCTAGTGAAGAAAATGCGGGCCGAGTTACGCCGCTTACGAGAAGAGAGGAGAGAGAGAGAGAGAGAAAAAGAGACCGGGGTCTGCGTTACGTCGTGCCGATCAGCCGTGATTCGTGATATTACTCTCTTTGTTCAATATACGAGTCGCGTTCCCCGTTCGACGTATACACGGAGGTATATAGTTTTACGCTCCCTCGTCCTCGCGCTCACACTCCTATCTCTCTCATCCTCCATCATGTCCTCTTTTTCTTAAGCTCGGTCTCTGCTCCTTGTCTCCTCATCATTTGTCCTTTCCTTCCTCTTTCTCGCACGCCGCCGCCGCGAGTTTCAGGCTGCATGGAAACGCGCCACCTTCGAAACGAATGTCCGGGGACCCGTGATTAATATTTCACCGCGCGCGGGTTTCTGTCGCCGACAGCCGCAGTTTTCTTTCAACGATAGATAATACGTGAGTAAGTAAAAAAGAGAGGGGCGAAAAAAAATAAACGTGATGCGACAGTTTTCGGATGGGAGTGGACCAAAAAGTTCTCGTTTGGCGAGTTCTCCCCGGCGCGCGCGCGCGGGAATGTGATGCAGAGTTTCGGGCGCGAGCTACGGCGCGATATATGCGAGTGTCGGGACAACGGCACTGGATGGATACAGCGTATCGACATATTCCGACAATGCTCGACGTGACCCTTCGCTCTCGAACTACTGCTTCTGCAAACGTTTCGAAAAATATTTATAGAATAATCCTCCGCTCGTCTTCGAGCATATCTCGCCGTGACTCGCCTGAATTATGCTGCAAGGTTTTTTCGTCGCGTTACATGGGATTCATATCCGGCTCTCCGACGAGAGGGAGAGAGATCTAATCATCTGCCCATTAAAAAAAAAACGATTACAGCTACAATTTCCTTTTTTTAGCGTATCTTTTCCGTTTTTCCCGCTTCAGCACTTATGTAGTATTTATCGCCCAAAGAAAAGCACGATCGGTCAGACACGTCCGGTGGATATGTGAATGTACGTCCCTGCGTGTGTGTGTGTGTGTGTGTGTGTGTGTGTGTGTGTGTGTGTGTGTGTGTGTATGTGTGTGTATTTTTACCGTATTTACGCTCGCTCGCGTTCTCGTAGAAATGAAAGAAAGAAACGCGACTTGGAAGCGTTTCCCTCTCGATACGCGCGCACCGCCCGTGTGCTCGTTCCCCCTTCGGTGCATCCCCGGCCGTGCCGCCCCGCTAACATTATCTTCTCGAATTAAATCTTATCACGTTATACACAGTACCTAAATGAAATGTGTTCACAGCCACACATTAATTATTTATACATAAATTTATACATATATCTGTATATATTTAAATATATTTATATTTATATATATTTATATATAGCTTTCCGTAGCCCGCAACGTGTGTATTCTCCCTCACCGTGAACAGCCCTGTCCTATTCCTTCTGTTTCTCTCTCGGTCTCTCCCTCCCCTTGTTGCTCGGTACGCGATCAGCTCCGCGAGAGAGAAAAATCAGGCGGGAGGAGGCAAAGGAAAGATCGAAACATGGGGATCGCGTCTCGCTCGAGCCGTCTGTTCGTTCCAAACGCTCTCTCCTCTCCTCCCTGTTTGTACGAAGCTCCGCCGTGGCATATTCCAGTTCTCGCGTCCGTCTTCAGCTCTTCTCTCTTCGTTTCCGCTTCCTCCTTAACGTGGGCCTCGTCCAGAATCCACTGTACGCAACGTCGACGTCCGCTTTGTCGACAAACGCTCGTTCCGGGACGATGCCGATATCCGTTTCTCCGAAAATTCGTGTTTAGTCAATAAAAGCGGCGCTCGTTCCACTAATCTAAGACCATCTTGCCCTCTTTTACTACGGTTACGTCTGTCTTTTTTTTTTTATTAATTCGTCGGAGGAACGTCTTTTCCGTCGTATCTTCCTGTAGTCTTCTCCGATCTCTCTTTTTTTATATTTTTTTTTAGGCACAACACATCGTTTCTGGAGTCTTTATAGTCTTTTTGTTGTTTCACACCGCAACTGTATTGGCCAGCGTTCGGTTTTCTTCGCTGCAGCAACCGCCGCCCGAGTTTACAAATGCCGAGTAAGAGCAGCACTCGCGACAAAAATGCTTCGCGGCCTATATACATGCCTACCGCTTCTCACATCATCGACGATATCATACGTTCGCCGTCCGAGCACGCCGCCTATTCGATCCACGATTCCGTTGTTACTGCGTTCACCGACGATTATCCCCGACGCCGAAGAGACGATTTCTTTCGTATACCGCTCCTGCACCCGAGCTCGCATCACCCCGACGAACGTCAACTAAGGAGCTTAGATTCTTTGACGTTGGACACGGAATGATCGGCATCTGCCTCCACACTTTTGGGCACCTCGCAAGGACCACAAGCACAACAAAAGTCTCCGGGATCTTCGAGAGGACAGTAGAGGCCGTAGAAGCAGAGGTAACAGAATTCGCCCTCGAGTTCGTATCTCTGATACCAATGGCTGTAAGAGTCGATGTGGCTGAGTCGGTTAAAGCAGCAACAATCGGTGACCGTGGTGGTTACGGTGGTTGCGGTGGCGACGTCTAGGGATACGACGTTATCGCCGATATCGTCGCATCACGAGGAGCACGCCATCCAGTTGCAGGTGCACGTGTAGCATGCCGCCGTTGGTATCACGGGCGCGTAGTAATAGCCGTTGGCGTATACATAGGTTGCAGGCGGACCCTGCGGCGCCTGCTGATGACTCGTCAGCCGCTGCTGCTGTTCCTGGCAGAGCACCTGATAGGCTAGGTTCTGGATCAGGGCGAGTGTCTGCCGTCGCTCGTGACCCATCAGGCATACGGTAGATTCCTCGACGACGCTATGCAGCAGCATCAGGTACTGATACTTCAGGGCCTCTTCCTCGGGCCCGACGAAGTGATTCCACAGATAATTCTCAAGCTTGGAGCGCTGCTGACCTATGTCCGGGAAATCGATGAAGAATCTCGAACACATGTATCGCTCGAGGGTCTTGATGTAATCCGGCTGAGACGGTTTGTACATCTTCACCAGTAGGTTGCAATATTTGAGCAGGCCGCCGCCGCGTATCTCCTCCGGATGCCTCGTCGAGATGAGTTTCTTGTGCAGATGATAGAGCGCCTCCTGGAAATCACCGTAGACGGACTCGCCCACCACGGTCGGGTAGAAGTTCTCGGCGATCGGCAACTTGCTGCACTCGTAAAACAGCAGCAGGGAGTCGAGAACAATTTGGAAAGAATCAACGGAGAACTCAAACTGCCGTCTCATGGAATCGACAAATTTGAGCTCGACATTTCGATGACCTCGAGAGTTGCCGAGGGAGATCAAGGACCATCGGTCACCGTCGTTATTAACCTTCACCATCTTGCTTACGTATGCCTCCTTTAGGCTACAGGTGGTAATGCGTTTTCGGCTCACGCCCTCCGGCAGCAAGTCGAACAAGGAGCCGAGCACCGCGGCCTTGACCTTGTCGTAATTACGGCCGCTGGACAGCTCGACCGCGAAGATAAGGTCCAGGTCGTTGTAGGGTTGGGATTCAGTGGCCAGCACGTGGGAAGCGGCGCCGCCGTTCAGCCGGATGTCGCGTACCCTCATGCCGGCGCCCCCGTTGCTCGGATCGGTTTCCAGCTTGCTGCGCACCACCGTCACGAGATCCCTCAATCGGACCTCCAAGGTGGGGAAGTTCCCTCGGCCGTGAATGCTGACGACTTCGTTCATCACGTCGTTCAGGCGGCGGACCTGCTCGAAACTCAGCACCGCCAACCTCTGCTGAGGATCCGGACAATCGGTAGCATTGCTGTTGTTATTGTTGTTGTTATTATTTTTGTTGTTGTTGTGGGTATTGTTATTGTTGTTCGTATTGTTGTTGTTGGTTTCGTTGCTAAGGTCTCCGTTGGTCTTACTGCCGTTCACCTGGCAGAGTGACTCCATCATAGCGACCCGACGCTGGCGTTCCTCGCCGATCTCCAGAGAGCCACACTGCAACAATCACAAAAGACGAAGACTTTTATGCGATTCTCTTGCAAGCGATATTGAATCACGTAAACGAACATTGTAAACCTTATAGTTTCATTTGATTAATTATAGAGATCTTTCGATAAGAAAATACATAAAATCAAGATCTTCTATTTTTCGTAGTAAAGAATTTTGTATCATCTATGTGAAATCTTGGTAAAAAGAAGAAAGAATGTACAAAAATATCTTTCTGTTATACGACTTCCAAGTAAATTTTTCTTAAATAATTTTTCCCAAAATCTTTGTTTCTAATGAGGAGATTGTTAGTCTCCATAAAGCTTTCGATGTTATTCTTTAAACAATTTATTATCCACATTATTCGCATTTCGTATCGTAATCTTTAACAGCAGCAATAAATCTTAAACGCGCGCAAATTTCTTTTAAGCCATTCATCTATGAAAAAAAATGCGCATGAATATGCAAATACGTTATATTAATTAAACGGAAAATTGTAACTTTTTGATAAATGTAAAATCGCGATGATAAAGGTCATCGTATGTTAATGCTCTCGAAACTCGCGTGATGTTGTACAATGTCACAATTTGACCCACGGAACGGCAGACGCGCGCGCGAGATTAAAGGTCAGTGAAGGTAAAATAAAAAGTTCACGTTTTTAACGTCTCTCCCGCATCGCGCGAATTTCCGACGAGTGCATCATCGAGCGCGCCCTTCGGTAAGTATCTATGTCATAGTGCTCGAAGTGGTACGGGTGCACGGCGAGAAAATGCCACGAGGTTACGTCCGGGTGCGCAACGCAAGCCGGTGCAAGCGTGCATTCAAAGCCCCCCTCGGCTGTTGGCTTTTGTGCGCCGGATTCGGAAGAACGCAACAAGTCGATACTCCGCGCGATACTCCGCTGATATCTTTTTTATCCCTGAAATTTCAATTTGTGCGACGATCGAGCACGCATTTCCTTGAACTATCGAAAGCAGTAATTGCGAGTAATTGCGATCCACCGCAAGATATAGTTTAGGAATTAATTTCACGGGGTGAGATCTCGAAGCCGATTTTTTTCTCTCTTGACCGAAAAAACACCAGTATCCGCCGTAACGAGAACTGACGTCACTCGTAATGAATTTCTAGCTCGTATCCCGCGTTCGAGTTGCGTCTCCCGCAACAGAGCTTTGCGCGGCGCCAACCTGTCGCCAGAAATCAGCCTATCGGTTATTATCAGACTTGCTTGTATGTGTGTACCGTGTACGTGTTTCTAGATAATAGGTACTTTTTCAAAAGCAATTATGTCACGAAACCAGATTCGTAGTATGACGCCACGAAAGATATGTGACCGGGAGTTCGGGCTCTTTAATCTCGAGCAGAGTTTTTAGAAGCGCATCGCGAGGTCTAGACACGCTATATAATCGCCCGGATTGCTGAATATCGAATGATAACAGAAAGATTGCGGAAGAAAAAGATAACGTGTAAAAAATTATATTGGAAGTGTTTCTCGAATCGCAGCTGATCGAAGATCGCGAATGAAAGGAGTTAACGGAGGCGAGAAGAGGCGCCGCAAGAGTTGTAGAACGTCCTATATACACGGCTATGAGAAAGCTGGCGTCGATTTAGCGAAGGTCGTGTCTCGGGGACGAACCGAGAAGTCCGAACTGAACTTCGGTCTTGTATTAAACTGCTGAAATTAGTTCTGATTGAGTGTCGCAGACGAGAATTGATTGGATAAAGTAACGATGATAAAATACATTTCCGGCGTGCGATTTCCGGAGTATCCATTAGCGAAGAAAATTATTCGGCAATCGCGCGTCAATGAGCGAGCGTCGCTTCCCGCGTATATCCGAAAACGTCAATTTTCCCACAAGCTTATACAATCCCCTTTTATTCAGCCCCCACGATTGACACAACGTTTCGAAACAGCAAAGCGAGCTATCATCTCTGTCAGACACTACGCGCAATCAAGATCATGGATATGCCTTTGACGCGCACAAAGTAAAACCACTATTACCGCTTATTGACACGAGAGCGCTCGCGGACACGCGGAAGTACGGATACGTTTTCGAAACGTATCAGTCTCCCCCGTGACATTTTCGTCACCTCTCTATTTCTCGACAAGGCGTGCTCCGAAAACTCACATTTTTTTTCACAACCGTGTCATTCGCTTCGAGGTAAAATCATATTATAAAATTTTGAGTCTCGATCTACGGAGACGAAATTTTAATGATCGCGATAGATTAGGATTTGTTGCTCAGTTTTAGTTTGCACTGCCGTTGTTTTTACGTATTAAATACTTTCGAAACAACTGATTACACTACGGTTTAGCAGTTCTAACTCGCCTGGAGACAACAGTTTCAACGTGACAACTTCGCACGCTCGTCAGACGTGCGTCATAAATAGAGGGGTTTACTCACGTAAGTCACCGTATTCTCGAACGCTTATATTATTATTCGGTTACTTTCGTACGACCCGCGAAAAGAAAACGAGCGAGCGAATCCTCACGAACCGGCACGCACCTTCTTTTGAAACTCTGACATGACAACAGAGAGAAAGCACCACTCGTACAATAATTTGGAACGTATACCGAACACGCTATCGCCGCGCGTCGCGATATCGTTCCCTTAACGCTGGTACGCGATAACGTGAAAAAAGGTTGTTCCGTAAAAGAAGTCCCTTTCGTAGAAGTAAGAACGGTGATAAATCACGTTTTTTCCGGCACTTAACATCCGAGGAATATTCACTCGACTGTGTATTTATACTCGGAGCGAGTTCAATGAGCGGTGCGCGTCCCTCAGATCGACGCTCCTCGGCGGGCTGCGTAAGACGCAATAGCGACGAGGGGAGACTGAATATCCACGGATCCACAGGTGCGACGCAAACAAACGCGTTTCCCAGGAGGCCGCGGAAGGCCGCGTAAACGCAGGAGCGCGCCGAGAATCACTGAGGTAGAGAAAAAGAGAGAGAGAGAAACGCGGGGTATATCTACCTAAAAAAACAGAAGATACAACGTCGGATCGAACACAGATAGTACAACGTCGGACTTGGTTGGCTTTCGCTTGAAGAGACCCGCAGCTGATGAGAGACACCAGCGAACTGGAGGCCCGCGCGAGTGAAAGGCGGAGGAGCGGCCGGAGGTGGTGGCAGCAGCGGCAGCAACGGCAGCAACGGCAACCGCAACCGCAGCAGCAGCAATACCAGCGACACTCGGGGGGGTAGAGGAGGGCAAAGCAGGGTACGAAGCTCTCTACTACCGCGCTACTACTGCCGCGACTACTACTACCACCACCCAGCACCACCACCACCACCACCATCATCGGCCGCTACCATTAGCAGACGTAATCCTGGACCTATGTAGACGTAGATCGCTGTGCGCGCATCCTCGATCGCCTCGTCTCTGTCTTTCTTTACTCCTCTCCGCTCCGCCTATCGCGCGCGCGCGCGAGCGCGCGGGGTAGTGAATGCTCCGATGCTTTCCGTGACGTCATATGGAAGACTTGCGGGGGCGGCTCTGAATGAAGAGCGTAGTTCGTGAGGGTAGATTCGATTCGGCTCTTTCTCTCCGCCCCTCGCTCCTCTTTCTCTCGGATACGGGGTGTCCCAGTGGTAACGGGGGTGTCGATAGTTAGGAATTAATGGCTGGAGAATTGTGGAAAATCGAGGATCAGTTCGAGTACGGCGATCTGGACCTCTAAGACGGCGAAACATTGCGAAATCTCTGCGCCTTCTTCTTTCGTTCGGCTAATCTATCTTGCGGCATTTAATTTGAATCGATTTCATCTCGCAAAAACGCGTAAATTCTCGTGGGACCCCCGTCGGAGGTTATAAAAAAAATTGCGATTTACGTCCGGTAGTTGCGCAAAAGATTGAAATACCGAGAAACGTCATGCAAAATTGAATCGCTGCGCTTTCCACGAAATGTGTTACGTTATACATGTATGTACATAGGTATATATGACGGGATGCGCAGCAGTATGTTGATATTAACTGCTTTCGACTCAAACGCGACTGGAGTATCATTTCCGGAACGCGCCGTTTGTCTAAATTAAAAAGTAAATTAAAAAAACCTAACCAATCTTTCTGCAAAATATCACAGAGAAACGTTCTTCTCGTATAGTGACTTGCAAACTTTCTCACAGCGAGTTTTGCGCGCAAATAGAGAAATGTCCGAAAATGAGGGAAAAAATTGTCCCTTTCTAACGCTCCTCTCGATATATCATTAGATCTCCACGAAATGACTTCTCGCGAAACAATTAAATCCCGTATAAGGTACCAAGATGGAAACGAAATAATTGTTCGTTCAATTGTTCATTCCGCAGGAAATGAAAGTACATCAGCGGATTAAATTGCTCCGCGACTTGGAAAAGAACCTGGAGCGGAGCTCTCTCGGTCGTCGAAGCGCGGGCCACAAAGACGTCGGGAACACCCGGTGTACATCGAGGAGCGGCGTATGAACGCAGAAAGGAAAGGGGGGAGAGGGCAGAGACACGCGTCACGGAGGTAGGTATATACACTTTATACACATATATATATATTTCTGGACGCCCACGCGGCTTCGCGTCGGGGGAGATGGTCTGGACCAACGAGGCGGCGACTCGCCAAGTACTATCGATTTTATCCTCCTCGACACCCGCCCGCAGTCGTCAGCCTACGTCAAAACCGGTCGCGGGGTGATCGCGTTTACGTTACGCGCTCGCGCTATTTCGCGCCGAGCGAAACCGTAACGAAAGTATCGCTGCCTTTATCCCTACCCTCCTCCTCCCCCACACCCCCAATCGCGCTTTCTCGGCCGATTTTATCGTGAGAAGAGAAATTTCGTCGGGTGGTTATTTATCGCCGGGTTGCCGGCGCGGCGGTTCAAAACGGTGGTCTCGCCGGCGCGGCGCAGCGGTTCCACGGCATTTTCGTCGCTCCGCGCAGACTCGGTGACATTACGAACGTCGGAACGCCGTGACGGAACTTTTTCCCTTTCTTTTCCATCTTTTCGCCGTTTTTCCTCGATATTACAGAATAACACCGCGCCGGTGCGGAATCGTCGCCCCTATACGCGTGGAATTTGCACACTTTATTTACCCTCCGGCTGCGCGCGACGAAAAGTCGATTGTTTGCGCTCTTTTTTAACAAACATAACAGGAATTGCAACGTATCGAATACTCTTGTTACCTCCTGTAAATTGGCCAAAAGCTTTCATCGCGAAATTCTCAATGTTAACCGACTGTGTATGTGTATGCACAACTTTTGAAAATAGTTGTAACTTTTCGCGGAATGCGTTCCTCTCTTTGTATCTATATATTTTTATTTACAAATGTTATATGTTAAATGTTAAATCATTTATTTAGAGCTACTTGCAAATAAAGTGAAAAAAAAACATCCTCGGTTGGAGGATTAAATAACTGGAATAATTAAGAACCAACAGCTGTGAAATTATTCGATCAATTATGAAAGTATTTCGCTCGATGGTAGGAAATTTCAATATTTATCTCGTTACGTTTCACGCCGTTGAATTACTCGTACGATACCAAAAAGGACAGAAAAACGGCAGTGAAACGTCACTTTGCAGCGCTCGCTGCGGAACAAACTGCGAAACTTCAAATTCACGTTTAATCACGCTGCAAAGGTCAGCCGTTGACAAATTACCCACGTGAGGAGATTGGAAAGTGACGGATGCGAAGATTACGGCGGCCAATCAGACAGCATCGACGCACGATGGCGGCACGGAATCCAAATAGTACGCTCGCAAATTGCGTCCCGGCTGCAAACGTCGGTCGGGCATTCCTCGTCGTTCGGACCTCCGCGAAGGCGAGTAATCGCGCGACGTGAAAACGCGGAAAGAGCGCCGCTGTGTGCCCCGCGTATCCGGAAACGCGTGCCTCCGCGACGCGCGCGACGACCGCGCGTTCGTAACTCGTCGTCGCTGAAATGCCGAGTTGTGCGCGGGGTCAACGAATTAGCGCGGCGAGATATCTCCCGTGCGATCGTATCTTTACAAGCCTGTAATGCGGGATTACAGGTCCTTCCGCGCGCGCCTCTGGAAATCTACCTTTTGTATCAGAATCAAACGTGTTGGTGTGTTCAAAATCCTACATGAAGAAAATAGTGTAAAAAAAATTACCGTATTATAAAATTATAAATTACAAAAGTATTTTTTTTTTACAATATTTTACGAAATATTATATTGTAAATCTGAGACTTGGATATTATGGGATTTATTGTTATGAAAATTTATTATATATTGTATGTGCCTTTCTTACTAACACACTAATTGTGTATTAGTAAAAATTAACGTGTAATGTAGAAAGTTACGGTACTTTAAACAGGACGCAGTAAAAACTTGCAATGTATATACGTAATTTCGCTTGCAATCAACATTTTGATGACAACTAAAAAATTATCAGCTATGATAATGCTGTAATTTTCATTGCACATAAAACGTACAATTTGTGTAAAAACAACTGCATTCAGGTTGTAAAATTTCTTTCTCGCTTAACAAAGTATTAACGAAATTTGTTTTATATGACGCATTAAAATATTGAAATAATTACAATCATCCCTTTGTAAAATATACTTATAAAAAGCACATGACTGACATGACATTTGTAAATAAAAATATATTTTCCGTCATACATCCCGGGGATAAAAACTTTATTGCAACTTTTTTACTACATTTTCTCAGGCATTTTCTTACGTTAACTGCGAGCGCGTTCGTTGGACGATTTACGCGAAGAGTGGAAAGAGCGGAAAAGTGAGTTTAAAAAAATGACAAAGGGCGCGGAATTTGTGAAAGTATTTCTATTAAGCGTATACGTGGAAAAGTTTTAAATATAAAATCGTAGCTTCGAGGTACGTAATCTCCGATATATAATTGTGTGGGATTGGGGAAAGAGTATAAAGCGACAAAATAGAGGAACCTTTTATACAGAAAGACCCCAAAGCAGATAAAAATACGATAAATTAAAAGCCTTCGTAAACAATCGACCTCCGATATTTTCATTGCATATTTAAATGGCACGACCGCCTGATCTGCATTTTAGTCATATCTACAATTAATATGGTTTTTATTAATTTGAATATTTATAGATCGCGGGAGCGCACACGAAGTAATTCTAGTTATGCAACGGACGGTAAATATTTAATACATCGATCCGGAGTAACCCCTTTTTCCAAAGGCGACCGCTTTAATCCAGTCTCCTGAAATTTAATTCAGTTTGCTTGAAACGTTGCGTGCCACCCAGCTACGTATACCGCTCCTGTAATTGTCTCGCAGCGGGCTAAACGGGCGTCCAGATAGAGGCAGGTTTAATTGATAATACATTTTCATTCAGCGTAACGTAACGATCCCGGTCATAGTAATGGGGCCATCGATCGGTAACGCCGCTCAAACAATAAAATCGTGACTCGTAAATCTTAGAACAATAAAATCGTAAAGTCGCGTTTAAGGAGAGGGATAAGGCGCGCCGAAGACGTGATCAGGTAGTTACGAGTACCGATATTAAAAACGCTAACAGGCTATACTTGTCAAAAATAAAATAGCACACACATATATATATATATATATATATATATATTGATCGGAGAAGCAGGTGTGCGTTGAAAAGAACGCGCATCTGTACAGGACGTCCCAAACTCACTTTATATCACTTGCCGTCTACGTGATACTCTAATCAATTTTAAGGTCGTTTTTGCCATACCGAAAGTTTGATTACGCTTTTTCACAACTTTCAGTACTCTCAACTTCGTTTTTGTCGATTAAGTGTCGATTCCGCCAGTCTGAGTAACTTTAAATGAAAAGGACGTGATAAACTTGGGAAATGCAAAGTACGTCATTACACATTCATTTTCTGGTCATTATACATTCTAGATACTTGCAAATGCGAAAATTATCCGCGAGATAATCTAGTAAAATCATTGTGCGTTGCGTAACAACAAAGTAATCTGAAGTTCGACGCTCGCGCGGATGTAAATTTCGAAACGTCCTGTACAAACTTGCGAATATGCTGGCGATAAACGTGTAGTCACTCGATTCACACGTTTCTCCAGAATGTATTTACGGCTTTTAATTCATCGCGGGACACGTTAGAGAGATATATTTTATTAGTTTTAGTCGTGACTCCGTTGCGCGCGCGATAAATTCATAAAGACATAAACTCAGAGATGCGTCCGTGGATTGAAACGCATTATTTTCAGCGAGTCGTTCCGTATGTGTATTATGCTCGCGATCGCAATTACGAGTATTACGTGGCGTGTCTGACTCGTCGTGCCCGACTCGTCGCCACAGAATAACCAATCCTCTTTCTTTCTCTCTCTCTCACTCTCTCCTCCCTGCACAATATTCTCTCGCACGCTCCATCCGTAATAGCCCGACACTCGCGTTGAATACCGCAGCCGTATTCAGATTAAAATTCTATTAGAATATACAATCCACTTTGAATAGAATGAGATTAAACAAATTGCGTGCGCGTTATCCGCTTGTCATTCTGAAGTTCAATTCCTTAAAACTTGGCAACATTTTTGATTGCAGGCGCAATCATAAAAATATTCTTAAGCAAAAATCATAGACATCATTAAAAAATTAATTAGATGTACGTGTATTATATATATTTATTATATTTAGATATATTTGTATATATATTTTTATATTAAATATATTTGTAAGTTTATTTATAAGTTTCTTTTTTTAATTTTTAAATATATTTATAATACATATTTTATTACGATTATGTTCATTATTGTTATGTTATTATACTGTTTCATTTTTTATATAACAATATTCTCATTTCTCGCTCTCTCTCTTTTTCTATCTATATATATTCTTTACTTCTCTCTTACATATTCATACACACGCACGAACTTTCCTCTTGTCTTTCTCTTTCTGTCATTATGTTTCGTCGTGACTCGACTCTCTATCCGGCGATGTGTATCGACTGCGCAGGTAGCGCCCGGGTAACGTACATACATCACTCGTCTTACATCGCCGCAATATGTGCGGGCGACGCGATATGCGCAACCGGCGCGGCGTTACATACTTGTTGACAAGGGCGCGATGGCAGTCAGGGGAGATACGGTTGTCCGGGAGAGGCTCGAGACATATATCTTCGCCTCGGTGAGACGTCAGAGCGCATCGTTTCCGCGTGATTCAGATTCTGGCAGGCCGTGCCAGGCACTCGTGCATACGTATACACCGCGTGCACTATGCTGCACTGCGCGAAGGTTTCCCGGTGTGTATTAACTCGAGACATTGCTGCTCGACGAGGAGAGGGAGAGGGAGGACTCGCGGCCGACTCTCCGTCCGAATCTTCTACGCGTCGCGTCGCGTCGCGTCATTGAGCGAGCGCTGCGCTTTATCGATCGCGATTCCTAAATGGAGTTCAATTATAACGGAAAGGGGCACAAACTGGGGTGCGAGAGATATGTTTATGACGGGCCGAGGTTATCGACTGCAAAGTTCAATCGATGCTCATGCGTTAGCATTATCTAATATCTGCGCACAAGCCAATCACGCGGTTACGAGCCAATTCTGCAAAACAATATCGCGTTACTAGATTATAGATAGCACACGAGACGCGTTTCGGAGAAATCACGCGTTTTTCCCAACCAACGTGGGCCCGCATGTGGGAGCCACGTCGACCAATTTAATCACGCTTCCACTTTTACGAAATTATTGATCAGAAACGTCAATGGGTCCCGCCAGTTTTTCCTTGCTTCATTAATTTCGACCCTGACCCTTGGCCCCCGTCGTCCCGATTTTCGCACGTGAGAAGTGGCGTTTGGCCAGCCGAGGGAATACAAATATATACTGCGGGATGGATCAACGATCCGCGAAAGCCGGTGGCGGGGCAAGGAGCCAACAGCTTGGCCGGACGATTCCATTGCATCGGGCGAGAAGTTTATAGCACGCCGGCTATCGAATCCGCCACCGGCGCGGATCTATAGACGCGCGTGCGGCGAGGTGCTGATAAATAATTGATCGCGCATCGACATGTTAAAGAATTTAAGAGACGTATCTGTCGCGGATGTGTGTGCGCGAGCTACGCTGTCAATCCGTTTCGCGCGTGAAACGTCATTCGCTGGCCTACATCGCCCGGGAACGTGAACTCCGCGCCGCGCGGCTTGGAAAAATTGCCGCCGCCGCCGCCACGCGAGTCATCATCCGACACGTGCCCGCGGACACACGAGGCCTCTCTTTTATACACGCGCAGGCGGTAGATCCGCGCGTCCACGACGCGGGTGAAAGACGATTTAATGTCGAGTGTGTGAGTCGCGATGCCTCGCGACGTGCTTCGACCCGCGATCGATCCTGTATATGTCCTACGTAACAACGAAAGAAGTTGGATTCCAACGCGAAGTTTCAATCGGGGGAAGATGAGAAAAAGAACGAACTTTAGTCTTCAAAGTTCAGAAAACAGACGAAACGATTTTATTGAATGAATATAAATATTCATAAATAAATCATTCAGAATTATAAATATTCGACTAAAGTATCAGAATTTTTATTTTATTTATTTGATTGTAGCAAAGAAAGATTTAATTATATCTAATCATATTTTAGAAGACATATATATATTGGATTACGAGATTTATTTCGCGTTGGAAATTAGAAGAAACGAGATATCGACTCGTGCAGATTTAGAATCGTATAAAGGGATAGCTTTTTATTCTCTTTCATAAATCGGATTTTTCCTGGAAAATATGCGACTGTAAAACACGCAACTATAAAAATAGAAGAAAAATACTAGACTAGTCTGCTTGGCAGCGTGTTAGAAGATGCATATCGGAAGATACATAGGCTAAGTACGATGTGAATCGCGCAAAATTAGACTAAAAAAAAAATTAGATTACACACGCAATAAAAATTAATATAGCAAGCCACCGCCGAGGGCGGGAGACGAGGGAGAAAGATGTACAAGCAGAATCGCGAAGATTGTGAGATATAGCGAGTGCGGCTATAGAATTTACGATGGCACACGAGCTAAATGATGTGCTATAGCGTATATTACTGCGAGCGGTGCGTGATTCATGTATCACTAACGACGGCGTAGTTTACGGAACTTTCCCATTTGTAACGTCAAGCCGGTCGCTGCGCCACGATATTGTGTGGGATAAGAAGTAGACGTAGACCTCGCGAAATGACATATAGCCGCGCGAGGGAAACGTGAAGAAGTCAAAGTTAGGGACCGGTGATAAATAAAGCGGACGAGCTCTTCCTTCTCTCGTGAACCTGCATCCTTCTTCCGCCTTATTTCATTTATCTTCCTTCTAATGAGGCGCAACGTCGAGGGCAGGATTCGGCGGATTTAAGCGATTCACGGCGACACGCAAAGCGCACGCTAACCGTCGTGTTTAACGACCGCATGTAGGCGACGGGCCGCGCGTCGCCGGACACGCGATTCGCGTGTCCCGCGAGCCGCCCAATCCCGGTAACACCCTACCGACGAGTGTGGGTGCACCTTCGCGTGCAACGAAATAGCGAGCTACCAGTTGCGCGCGTATCCGTCTTTCCCTAGAGATTCCTTAAGTAAGAATTTGAACACCGTTTAAACGTCCTTATTATCCAAGGAATTAATTTAACTCGAATCATTTTCGAGATAAATGTTTGTAATATATTCTATTCTTCCTGAATGTGCTGGACGATCGTGCACACGCTGCTTGAAGCCGGACTCCTGACCAAGCGAACGAATGCGGACGAACGGATTCGCTTTAATTCTCAGAAAATACCTCCTTTAAAGAATCGTGACTGCTTTCTGATCCGTACTCTATAATATATTATATAACGAAGCTATTATAGTGAAAAAGTTGCTCCGCAAATAAATGTAAAATATAACAATAAAATCAGCAGAAGAAAGCAGCAGTTCTCAAGTTTGATTTACATCCTTGTGTCGCAAAGGGGATGTACGAATAATCTTCGCGAAAATTAACGAACATCCACGTTGAGTAACTCAGCCACCGCGAGAGTACGAACGAGCGCAAGTCTACGCCGTTCCATCTCCTGTCGATATATCAAAGGAAAAGTGGCACGCTCGTTCGTGCTCGTCGTAAATGTCCCGCTCGTGATCGTTCGTTCCTAGCAAAGATCCGGATTCATTGCGATCGTGAATTCCCACAATTCCGAAACAAGCGATCTCCTTTTGTTTTTGCACGCGAAAGTGCGACGCTGAATCGCGTGGATCGGAGTTTCTATCGGGTTCGGGATGTTCAAACGTTTCACCGTTTCGCAATCAGTATCGAATCTACTAGCGCAATTGATTTGCTAATTGAAAGTAGAACCTGATCCCCAGAAACTCTACACTATACGGAGTGCGAATCAAACCGGAGGGGGAGGGGAGGGGAGGAGAGAGATTATTGCATTTCTTTTCTCTGATAAACCTTTTATATTTTTCAATGACTTTCAAATGTAGTGTGAATAGATAATAATTAAAGTTTATTCTCCAGAGGTAACGCCGAACGTTAGTTTAATTTTTCGTCATAATTCATAAAAAAAAAATCTATAATTGAGAGAAAATGTACCCCCGGGACACCCTTCGTGTGACGTCATCAACGAGTTTTTTTTCGTAGAAGATCGCTGCGTGACGTCAAACGACGTTAATGGGCGCTAATCGGCTTCGGGCGGATTAATGTATCCCTATACATAAGATAATTCAAAAGAGAATCCCGATCTATTATTATTTATTCTGCTATTTATTCGGCCGTTCTATTCAAGTCGGCCAGGCTTGACATACTAAAATAGGATAGTAGATATATAATAACAATGCGGAAATGCCACCGAGGGTGAACGCCGGTTTCACCATGACGCTCGTAGCCTGGATCGAGTGAAGGACGCGCAGGTGGTAAGCCGGTAAGAAAAGGAAGGACGTCCCGACAGTTGCGCCGACAGCTGTGTTGGCTTGACCCGTCGTGTCGCGTCGAAAGTATGAGTCGACCTACACAAGTACTCCGCGGTAATTCGCCCACTTTCTCTCGACTGAATGGCCACTTGTCACGCACTTAGACAATTTGAAACCCTTCGTAGGAAAGGCGTAATTGAATATTCTATCCTTCTTATATCTTCCAGATGTTTAACGTAAGATATACTAGCTGCGAGGAAAATTGGACGAGCGGTTTAAAAGTTTAGATTTACGTACAGAAGTGAGAAGATAATATGTGGCTCGGCCTTAATCGTTCGTGAAATTTGCTTTGATTTATTTATGTTTTTGAATTGATTCAGAAAGATCAAAAATATCAGAGAGATTAATCCCATTTGGTGCATTGAAATAATTAATTCCAATGAGATTAAGCTCAATCAATAAACAAAATATGCATTGTGAAATGAAAATGTAATGCTTGTATGCGGTTATCATTGAGATGAGCTAAATAGCTTTTAATCGCTATTAATTGCATTACAATATTATCGAGCGTAATTCTTAAGAATAATATAATTTTTTCCAATTCCTCTAATTAAATAAAAATTTTGTATTGATATTACACTTAATATAAATAAGAACAAACTATATTTTATAAATTTTTAGAAAACATTCACTGAATTTCTTCTTGACCCCAAATTAAAAAATGGTATTCGTTATTCATAATATTTAATTCGCGAAAAGCTTTAAATCTACAACATTATAGACATCTTTATAGTTAAATTATGTTAAAATTCTCAATGAATAAAAATCAAATTTAGGTGAAAGAATCCGATTAACGACTTATGATGTACATTCAGACATGCGCGCATCTCTAATTAATGTAAAAAAAATATATATTTATTTTCATTAATAAAAGCATTCACGGTAAAGATTTTTGTCGCTTATTGTTGGTATGCCGATGGAAACGGAGTTCGTTCGCGGAACTCGTTCGCGGTCTCGCGGCGGGGCACCCCGCGGCTTCCGCTTACGCGCCAGTGAGAGGCGGACGAGGAGAATGAAAATCGAAATGAATATTCGGCCTTCGTTCGGACGCCACGGTTGTAGGATCGTCGTCGTCCGTAACTGAAAAACGGGGTCACCGTGTATACGCGAGTAGGGAACGACGTCGCAGAAGAGCTGAGGATGTCCCAGTTTCGTGCCGCGGGGGTCGTTGCACCCGACCACCGCCAGCCGGTGCCGCATCGGGTGCACCGGCGGTTATGTACGCTGGTTGCGGAACAGGGGGGCAGGCGGGGGGGACGGAGCAGGACAGGGAGGGAGCGAAGGGGGGTTTCGATTTCGCGATCGCGCGCGCATCCGGGAATCCCCGGCTCGTCATTGTTTTCACTGTTCGACGTATGGAGAAGCGCGCCGAGACGCAAGTCGAAAAATGAAAATGGATACGCGGCGCGGAACAAAGAGGAACGTATGGTAATTCAAACGCTGCTAACTACGACCGAAGTAGAGAACAAAGCATAGTTAGAAATTTTGAAATGTTTTAAATATTTTAAATATTCGAAACACTACTTGATTAGAATATTTTATCTTATCTTGAACATAACTAAATTTCCTTACGCATTTTTAAAGGAATTTTTAACCTTCCGGTTTTGAAGAAAAGAAAGCTGCGCTCGTCAAAATTCCCAGGTCAAAAATTATTATATATATATATATATATATATATATATATATTTCAATTTATCTTTCGTTTAATTCTCATTTTGTTTCTTTGTTATCGCGCCATGGCGTGTTTCGCATAATCGTGTGTTGTAATGGAAAACGCGCGAGGCACTGCAGAGTCATGTCGAAAACGTTAAGTAAAGTGTGCGTCAGATTGAATGATAGAAAGACAATGCGTTACAGAGGAGTTTCCCTTGCGCTGGCACGCAATTCACGAATTTGCAGAAAATAAAATACATCAGATACGAACCGATGTTCGTAATTGAAACGTAACGTTCGCTCGTCCGAGGGAAGGAAAATAAAGCAAATCGATCCAGAAACTATTCGCTATTCTCGAATTTACAGATATATTCATTGTTACACTCGTTACACTTATTGTTACGATCACGATGTAATATCATTATGATAAATTTCCTTTTCGAGAGCCTGACGTTTATAACGATACTTAGCATCTTAAAGATAGTACACTCGAAATAAAATCAACCGGGGGAGCTCAATCCACTTGACCTATTCCTTACAGTCTTCCAGCTACGAGCTCCTTTCTCTCGATACCGACGCGTCTGTCGAGTTTACGCTGTCGAGAGTACCTTGAGTATCTCACTTACCGATAACCCGGGGATGCGAACAGAAATTGTCATGTCGCGTTCAAGACCGCGTCTTTGAAGTGAGACCGGAGGAAAATGTGCGAGACGGTTGTGCACACCGGCGGACTTTTTATCTGCTGAAGAGGAACGCGAGATAAGTCCAAGATAACCGGAATAACGAGACGTCTCCCTAATTTCAAAGAGCAAAGTGGAGAAAAAAAAATCTAATCCGCAACATCTTTCGTATGTAAGTCTCGAAGCTCCCTCTCCCTGGCTATCCCACGCGCGCTTTTATTGTTTGTGCATAGAGATGCCCCGGGACCGGTATGAAATAATAGTTTAGATAATCTACGCGTAGATTACACATATAAACGACCAGCATTGCTGTAGCCCATATAATTCGCGTGGTTTCTCTACGTGGGAATATTGTCTGCATGATGAGAATATCATCAACATGCAGTCCTTTCTCATATAAAATGTAAACTGCGAGAGAGAGAGAGAGAGAGAGAGAGAGAGAGGGGCGGAGAGGAGAAAGGGGCGAAGGAAGAGTGCGTCTAAGAAATGAGCACGAACGCCGTTTCTAATTTTCTTGCTTTGAGAATATAATTGCATAAGAGAATACACCTGTCAAATGCGTTATATTATATGTAATTTGTGAGTAAAAAACACTGTTCAAAAAATAAAGAAAACTGATTAATAAATGATCAATAAATGGTTGATTTTAATATTAAAAAACAATAATTAAGTTATCTCGCTGCATTTAAAATTAAATAAAATATTAAAATTAAATAAAATATTTAAACGAAAAGTCAATATAGAAAGATATATTCGAAATTTTCTCGAAATTGGAAGTCGGATTTTTCTTGAACGGGATCACGTATTTTCATTTTGTGTGAGTTCTTATTAAGATTAGTTTCTCTGTAGATAACGTAAGGAAGTATGCACAATAGGAGACGATGAGAGAACCAAACAGAGAGAGAGAGAGAGAGAGAGAGAGGGGGGGGAGGGGGTGGCTTGAGCTAAGAAGCGCAAAGAGAAACGCGAGAACTCGCTGATAGCGAAATGGCAGCATCTGACCCGGTTTGAGAAAAAAAAGAATCAGGCGTTCCGACCGAGAGATGAAACGAGGCACCTCTCGTATATAAGTACATTTTACTATCGCGATACGTGCGTATGCGGGCCGCGCGCGAGCGCGCGTGTGGATGATCCTGGTACGCGCGCGTGCGTGTGTGCGGTAACGCGAGCGGTTACGTGCACGAGCAACGCGAACCAACCGTGACGTCATTGGTCATTGATCTTCGGCGCGTTGACTAGGCGTCCCCGCGCTGATACGTCCCACTCCCGCGTCACGTGTCGTACCCTTTTTTCCTTCCCTCCGATCTTCTCGCGGACAGCTTATCACGGGCAACTTGCCATAATTTTTCCACGTATAACTATCTCTCCGCCGGATAATTCCCTTGGTCGTAAACACGTCCTGATTCGCCGAGAAGTCGCGCATTTAAAAGTTAAACGCGCGCGTCCGTTTCGCTATCTCGAACGTGGATACACACAAATCCCCGTTGCCTACTTTTCCCTTAATAAAATTGCTAAAGGATTCCACATTAAAATTTCACGTGAATTGCACACGCGCACGAGAAAGAAAGAGAGAGAGAGAGAGAGAGAGAACTCTCCCGTATGTGAAATTTTAAAGGAAGGAATCAACTCTCTAAATCTGCTATCATTACACAATATTGTTTTGTACATAATCTCGTCTTTATGAGCACGTTTTATACATGCGATACGCGAATGCGCTCATCGGACGTTTATCCTATTTTTAGAGATCAGAATTCGCGAACTTTATGTAAAACTGGTTTCATAATTACACGACGGTCGCGCGCAGTTGGCGAGGCGCACGTTGCGACATTCATCGAAAGTCCTTGAACTTCATTTTATTAGACCTTCGTGACGCAACGCGATTCGCAACGTAACCGTCAACAGTTATAATATTAAATGCTACGATTATCATAAATTAGCATACAACTTTTAACCTGTATACTCACATGATGAAGTATTTCACTGCGAATATACAATCAGAGATCAAGACTGAAGTTGTAAAGAATTTTCTTCGATATTTTTTTGCAATAATAGATAAATCAATATGTATCAATACATACTGTATATGAATTTTTTGTCATTTGTTAAACTAACACAGCCAGCATACCAAAGTACAGTAATATTGCCACAGCAAAATAATATTTTCTTTTTATTTATGCAATATTTTATCTCATATTATTTTTCTGTCTTCAATATGCTGCCCTTTCGTTATTATAGCTTTGGAAGCTTGATGAATGTTTTTTCGTGCGCGAAATAGAAAATTTCTGTCATCACAAGTTGCAAAAATTTCGTGCGTATCTATTTCCAAGTAAAGATACCAGCGTTGAAAGCAACAAGACGATCAAATTTGCGGTCTCATGTGCGTAGGAAGCCAGTTGGGGTCCAACAGCCATAAAATTAATAATTACGTCGAATCGATGACGTTGGACCGAGATCCCCTCTCTGTTATTTTCGCAAAACAGGACTCACGCTGATACGATGGCGTACGAAGGGCACACGTGTGGTCGGGGAAGAGGAAGGACGAAGAGGAAAAACGACATCAAGTGTTTGGCTCTGAGGGACGAATGAACGACGACGCGGAGAAAGGGAGCGAAAAAAAGGAAACAGGCAACGCGAATGCGTGGGGGACGAGAAAGAGGAATCTTGAATAAAAGAGAGGGGAAACTCCGAAGGGGCTGCGAAGGAAACGCCGCGACCTCGCCGAGGTTAGGCAAACCCTTGATAGCTAATGGATTCGTCGGTGAAGTTCGCAACGGCCTCAACCGTCGAAGTACTCGCCACCATTGTTGCGGAGGATGTAACGAATTATCAGCTTTTAACGATGATAAAAATTTTTCACTTTTTCGCGCCTCAGCAAAGGAGCTCTTATCAGCCTACCGAGGTGCTAAAGGTGGAATGTGTCACCGTCAAATTAAGTGCATTCCTGTTTATCGGAAAGTTGGCGGTCATGTGTCGCTCATTTGTTGCAACAGCACAGCTCAAAAAGCAAACAATTTTCCAGAAAATAAATTTCAATGTTTCGAAATTAAATTAAAATTTTGTAATATTGACTTTAAGATGCAATTTTGGTATAATAACTGATTATAGAGGAATAAAAGTACTCGTACATTTTTTAAAAATATGTTTTTTTTTGCAAGTAATTCAAAAATAAAAATTGTTGAATTATGTTATTGTTGTAGTAGACAAGCGACACAACCATAGATGTAATATAAGTATAAACTACGCATTTCCATGAAGTTACCATCGATGCTTTAGAGAAATTAAAGTAGCTTGTATAGTTCGTATTGATTTTTCACTCTAAAATTTATCAGTAGCGGAGATATAATGACATAAAGGCATTGCTGCTCACTAAGAGCGAATTAAAGAGAGATGCTGATACGGTTTCAACATTGCGCACTCTTTTTTAGCAGAAGTGAAGATAGTGACGATAGGGAACACGCAGATTGTCTTATTATCCACATAACGAAGCAAAGTTATTCTATATTCGTTGTAGTTACCTGTCAACTAAAATGAAATTATCTCTTCATGACAATTAGGTTTGCAGTATATTTTAATTATTAGGTAGGCAACCACGTGCGGTTCAGTTAAATTAAACGTTCATTAAGAGAGCGAGCATCCCTGGCGTAGCGATTACGCTATCGCTTTGAGTACTTTTGCAAAATTGCACGCGTTCCTTGTCAAATAAATAATTATAATTGCGTAGTGTGGGGAAAAAAAAAATTCCCAATTTTAAAAACAGCTGCTCTTCTAAATATAAAAGAAAATTATTTCATTTACAGCAATTTGTGCTTTCGATCTTCAAAGAACATTGCAACACCATATATAAAACAAAATATATAAAATATATAAAACAAATAATATATACACACATACACATACAGGATAAACGTAGCTGTATATAAAATATGCTGCACGGTGGAATGATAATTTATTTCGCGATTGCGTAACGATTGGAAACGATTGGATCGCTCGGAGCGTGAAGTATCGAGACATCTCGAGAGCCCGTTAGCCTCGCGCGAGAAAGTGTCGCGGATAAGTACGTTTGTACGTGTCATCGACGGACGCGCGAGCGCGGCGTAATTCGCCGGAGTAAATCTGTGCTTTTATCCGCGGCGGCCGCGCGAGAAGCACGATGGCGCGCCATTAATTCTCTCATTTTCGCGGCATTAAGTAACTCCATTTTCCATAACAATGCAGCGTACGTTTAACGTTATAGCGTGCGCGCGGTTCTTCGTCGATCCAGTCGCCGCGCCGGTACGCGACAAGGCCGCGTGCGAATATAAGATCGCGTGGATATCATCGCGTAACGTAACGAATGCGCGCGCTTTCGCCGTAAGCATCCCCGTGGCATATTTCTCGCTCGCGGTGCGCGGCGGGTTCCGTCGTTCGGCTTCATTACAATCGTTGAACGTTAAACGTTAAAAGGCGACGTTGCACACCGCCGTGCCCCAAGACTTCGGCTTTAAAAGAGCCGAGTTCAATAATACGTAATACTCTAAGAAGCTTTGCCGGGATCGCTCTTTCGACCTCTCGTTCCCTCACAAGTCTTTTCCCTCACTCTACGTGCGCACGTAGAACCCCGTCACGTGAGAGGGAATGCACGTGAAGCTATGCGAAGGAATGAGAACTTACAATGAGAATTTATCGACGTCTACTAACAAAGAGTGTTTGAATATCAAGATAATAAATATTATAAATACAGTTTCAAAGTGAAACGCGATTTTCGATATCAGTGATTGAATCTAAGGGAATAAAAATTAAAGGAACATTTATTTTTGCGGCATGAGAATTTCAGCCAAAATTAAATCTGTCTCAATCTTCATTTACCAGTATTAAACGGTATTAAAAAAAATGTATCCATTAAAGAAATTAACATTATTTACGAATATCGCTGATAATTGTACGATTTTAGACACTTATGTATGATTTTAAAAAATGTTTCGCTATTGTCTATCATTTTGGAGAGCCCTCAATAATGAACATTTATAAATGTTAATGCGAAACATTTTTTTAAATCATACATAAGTGTCTAAAATCGTACAATTATCAGTATATTCGTAATAGATATTCGTAAATAATGTTAATTTCTTTACGTAACTTTATTCAACGTAACAGATATTCGTAAATAATGTTAATTTCTTTACGTAACTTTTTAAAATTATTTATTGGAAAAGCTATATTTTTGGCAACAATTTGACGGGAAAGAATTTCATTAATCTTGCATTTATTTTTTAAATTAAAAGTAATAAATCTAAGTGAAATATTATCATTATCTGCGTTAAATTAACTTTCTGTTGAAATAAAATCATGTTCGTGATCGATAAATACATATTACAGATAAAAGATTATTTGTCGGATATTCTCACATTTCATTCTTCATTATTACATCGTAATTTACTTAACACATATGACATTGCATTCCATGATATTTCGTCTCTGTGACTTTTGCTAAGCCAGTTACTACTTAACGTCAACCCTGATGCCTTATAAAATACAATTCGGAATATAAATAGACTTGTGATTGGAAGAAGCGTCTACGTAAAAGAATCGTCCATGTGTAACACGGAAAAGGGGAATCGCCTTTGAAACGGCGTGGGACGTCGAGCTTTTCCTAATTTCCTGTATTCCAGCAATCGAAATCATTGATATTGATGATATGGAGTTTCCGTGAAATACCAGTTATATATGCAATTACGATTGCATTTGTCATAGCACAGATTCCAGGGAGTAATCACAAAAGATAACTCGCGCGTTTATCGTTGTTGTTTCATGTTAACATATAACATTACGATATCATTAACAACCTTTGGGCTGTTTGCTCTTTATCGAAAATATATAACCCCGGTATATCAGGTCAAATACAGCAACAATGTAATTAACGACCAGTTAAACGTTCATTAATTTGGAAAGATTGGCGATATTGTTGTTATTCACGAGCACACGATTTCTTTCGGTCGTCGCGCAAGTGACGCAAGCTATTTACGGGTTTCAAAAGAGTCTGGAATTCTAGACGATTAAGCGTCGCGTGCAATTACGGTAATTGCATTATCGTAAACCTTATTATGCAGTCAATACAATAATTTTATTTTTTTGTGTAGTTATGTTTAAAAATATAAATATCTCTCTCGTGTCTTAACTAAAAACTATTCGAACGTCATCGGATTTATAAGATTATTATTGAGCTACTCGACATTTTATCGCATAACTTCTTGAATTTCTATAAATAGCGCGCAAATTATGCACGCGTCGCTCGTTCTATCTAATCACAAAAATATAAAAAGATGAAATTGTATATGTAATGTTTGGAATTAAATAATTTCTAAAAATTTTACAGAAAATATTTGTCGAATTTTTTAAAAATTTTGATTCTTTATATGTAAAGTATTTTAAGTGATTACGCGAACAGTTTTTTATAAAAACAATTATCGCATGGGTATCTCATACGAGCGCAAAAAATTTAAAATGTTTTAAATTTATGATAATTTCGTGTCGAATACTCTCGATAATACGATACCGATATATATTGATTCAAAATATTTACACTACATTGTTGTCTCTGCCAATTTTTATATTATATGGATATCTTTCTCTAAACATTGTTACAGGATATCAGAAAGAGTCAATCGCGCCAGTGATCCAAGGGTCAACAGTTAATAATATAAATCAACATGTTTCTTTAAATCTCTTATGCATTCCTTTCAACGATTATACGTTTTTCCAAAAATAACCGCCGTGCATATTAATCAGGCCAATGCGAGTCGGGCGTGCCACGATATCGGCGCGATACCGCAAGCTGCAATTAGCTCAACGTCATTGCCTGTTTTTGTAATAAGTTCCGTGAATTCAATAAAATTCGTTACGATATTTTTTTAAGGATATTTTGAGCAGCACACATCTTGTATTATTTTTAGACTAATACGTTTCTACGATTAAACCCTTTCAAACGTTCAATTGATTCAATTTATAAAATTTTAATATCAATGTCGGACACAAAAATATATTAGCAAAAAAAAAATTCAAGAAGCTGTGTGATCGCTTAAACGTTATAAATTCGGAAATAGAAAGATTAAAAAATTCAAAACTAACATGATGTATCAAGTATCTAAAGTAAATTAAATTATAGATTTTAAATTTATTCTTTCACAAAATTCATGATTAATTATAATAGATCTTTAAAATAAGATTAATCAACTAATTTTTATACATGATTAGAAAAATTTCCACTCAGAGAATCATTATAACTAAATTTGCGAAAAAAAACGCAGATCGAAGTGAATGGAAAAAAAGTAAGAGAAAAAGCAGATGTTCAAACAGAAACCTCTCTTGATCCAATAATAGATTGAAATAGTTTACAGAATAGGTTTATAGATTCTATGGTTCGTCTCAGAGCTGTTAAAACCGAGCTGAGGAAAATTACTCAGCAGTCAATTAATGAGTTCCCTCGTATTAATGACGTTGGACGAGTCAAAGAGAGAGGGAGAGGGGGGGAGCGAGAGGAGAAAGAAAAGAGAGAAAAGGGAGAAGAGAGAGAAAGAGAAAGAGAATCCAGTTTGTAAGAGGGCAGCCTTGTACAATCTCATCGTCAGCATCCCTTTTACGAGACGGAGTGGATTCAGTGGATGCATCTGACCGAGGTTGATCGGTGACCTTTCTGAGGAAAGGGAAGCCCATGATCGAACTCTCGCGCGGAGAATGAGATACGGCCAAGGACAGGAAACGGCGAGCGTGAGAGAGAAAGAGAGAGAGAGAGGGAGAGAGAGAGAGAGAGAGAGCGGTATCCGTATTCGAAGGATCAAGTGGTGTTCCACGTTTCTGCGAAAGCGCGGCCGCGCGTATATTACCCAACCGGATAAATTTACATTCACGAAGCGCCTGACTAACGACTGATGTCTGGCAAACAAACTATAAAATGAACCGCAATTTTTTTGCGGCCGAGCTCATTACACGCAAATTAATTTCACGATCAAGTCCGCGCGGTGGAATACCCGCTCGCCTGATCAATACGCGTAGACAAAGGTTCGTCGCTTTTTATCGTCTGAATTGTTACGATCATTGAAATAATTTCAGACGAATTGAAAAGACGCATTGACCTAAAATTCATGTTTTTTAAATCGAGCGTTTATCCTGAGTGTGAGATATACCTTTGAGTCTGATGGAAATAACAATTAATCAGCAGTAAGGCTTTCAAGTCGATAATTCTCCGCGATAACGGCAGTATCGCGTATGAGATAGAACTTTATTCATTATACTGCAGCTTATTATGTGATTAACGATAGTGCGAAATCATAAAGTTAAACTATGATATCAGTAGATTAATTCAATCTCGGCCGATATATCTGATCTTTTAAGTAAGTACTATTGTCTCTCTTCCTAGAAGTTAACAATACACTAAGCTTCTGCTTCTCACTATTTCTCCTTTCAACAAATTTCTTTAAGAAATTAGAAACTCACATTCTACAATGAATAGATATAACCTTGACCGTAAGTATAAAACACTCTCAATTTGTTGCATTTTCTTGGAAAAGGCGAGAATACAAAAGTTAACATAATATTAAAATTGTTAAGAAAAAAATGATTTTTCAATTTATTTTTCGTTATACATCTAGAGCGTTTATGTCAATTTGTAAGGATCCTTTATACTTACGACCAAGGTTGAATTATATAAAATATCAAAACGTAATATTACGAATGGGATTAAGTAAGGATGAAATTTCAACGAGTTTCTCTCCGGAAATGTTAGGAATTAAAACTCTCTAAACACGAGAGACAGCTGGCATAAATCTCGAAAATGCGACAGGGTACTTGATTCCGCTTTGTTATCGCGCGTCGGGCGAAATTTCGTGACAGACACTGAAGTTGCAGTAAAAGGATTTGCGGAACATCGCGACCGCTTTTTGCTCATCGTACGCGCGTGCACACACGTGCTCCGGTATTTCTTCACGGTCGACGCCTCCTCCGCTTCAGAGGGTCGCACACGCGTCGTTTCGCGTGTACACCGCGAGAAAACGCGTTCCCGCGAGATAAGGTGACCCACTGACACACACGGAAATGCCGCTAATGTCTAAAATTATCGTCGCGCGTGTCCTCCATCTGTTCCACGACGAGTCAATCGTGAGCGCAGTGGGCGAACATCGTCGCGTGTCGGAATACTCCGGCGCGCATTAATCTCCTACGTCACTTGGTGTCACGTCTGCGTCCTCGGGGCTTCAATCCTTAAAGCTACCGGAAAGAGTGCCAACTATGAGTAAGTACCAAAAATCCATTCCGAGAATCGTGAAACGTCATATAATCGTATCGGAAGTTTTGCTATTCACGCTCAAACGCTCGCGTCCTGCTTGGAGAATCTCGCCGAGGTATGAAAAATACCGATGTAGAGATATAATCATTATTATCGCGTAATAAAGATTCCAGGAATTCGAAATTTACATTGCGTAATTATTTTATGTGAAAAAAGTTCCCTGCTGTAGAACTTTTATGAACGATATTTAAATAACCACATTTTATTTCGATATCGCGGTTTTAAACTTCTCGAAAAAAACGCAAATATCGCGAAGCAAGCTGTTAATCGCAAAAAAATTCATTACCCGCTATACATTATTATTTGTCATATAAATTATTGACAATTCTCACAAGACGTTATAGCTTGATGATTAAAGTTGCAGAAACGGTGGAGGATCCTTTAAAAATAAAGTTCTCGAACGTCTTGGCGCGAGAAAGCATCAATGAGAGAACTTGTAATGAAAATACTTGCTCGTGCGTCACTATTTATCCAATCAGCGATGTAAGAACGGCCGCAAATATGTATATTTGATTATCGATTTAGCCCGAAGCCTCGTAGTTATCCGGAGGTCCAGTCTTTACGATTGAAAACTTCAGCTTGCGTAACGGCGGCGCACACAAGCATGAATGTTGTTGACGCATATGCGATTATCAGACTTCCGTCCAAGCGAGCTTGGCAATCGGTATCCAGAAAGAAAAAAAACCAACGACTACTCGTGGGCAATAAGTTTTCAACGCGGCACAAAACAAGCGTAAAAATAAATGTCGCAAAATTTATGCCGCTAGGAAACAATGCATGTGTAATGTGCATACAGTGAAGCTTATTTTTCAACTGACTCGAAAAGAGCGAGAGAGAGAGAGAGAGAGAGAGAGAGAAAGAGAAATTTGAATTCGTGTTCGTATAACTTATACAGAAAATTATCTCTGTGTAAAGTGAACTGATTATTATTTACTAGAAATCTCTTTCCAAATAAAATTTACATTTAAATTCAATATTTGAATGCAATACCTCCATGTTTTTTTTTATTCATCAGGCAATGTCTAATATTCTTCCTGAAAGTTACATAATATCATTTCAGTTTCTTCAAGTCAAAGCAACATTAATCATAGTAATTTTCACTGGAAGTCTTTCCAATATCCATCTGCAGGACTGCCGAAGGTATTCACAGCCGCTCCGCGCACTTTTCTGATGACGATGAGAAGAAGAAAGTTAAATATCTATCTCTATTTAATAATAACACGCCTTGATAAAACAAATCCGATAATAATGTATTATTTTACAGAAATACGCGTGGATGAAAGTGTCTCCCCTCTCGTTCGATTATATTATATCGTTATTACGTCCTTCAATCAACAGAAATAATAAATTACTTCATGCGAATTTACGTTAGAAAGAGTCACGCACACCGGGTCTTCGGGTTGCTTCCTTTTAAACGAACGTGAGGCGCACACACACGCGCGAATTGGTAATAGCCCAATTTTGCTGGTGGGGAGATTGCAGTGACTAATGGTGGAAACGTAACGTCGCAATAAAGCGACGCTGCGGCACATCAGGCGAGAGACACAGAGGCTGTGTGTTTCTGGCAACGGGGAAGTCCCGAAGTGAAACAATCGCACCCGGTGCACGCGCATCGCGGAATCTCTAAATGCAACAGGATAAAAGCCGGCCCAGAGACAAGCTGCTTCCGTCTCGGGGAGTTTTTTCGGTGTCTCTGTCTCTCTTTCTCTCTTCCCATTCATCGTTTCCCGTATGTTCCGTGGTAGTCGGCGAACTGCCATCAGGGAACCACGCAACACCGGCGAACAATCGAAGCACGGTGCCATACTGCGCGCGGTGCAACCTTCGCCGCGATAGCCTCGTAAAACGCGACCTCGCGCGAAATTATGTCGCCTTTGAATCCGTGTGAATTTACCCTCCCCCCTCCCCCCTCCTCGAAAACTAATCTTAACTAAATTGTACCGCGTTTCGCGGCAACATTAATTTGCAAAGAACCGAAACGTTAATTTGCAAGAAACGATATGGAAGAACGTCAAAAAGGCCGGTGTTGCTCCGGATTGTGCGCCGACATACTCCGCATATTTTGAACGTCACACGCGTTTATCGCGTTTGTTTTAGTTGCGTAATCCAACGTCGTGATAATGCGAACGACGTGCAAAATGCAAGTCAAATCTTTCTAAAAATAATGACTTTTTAATGGCCTAACTTTTTACATTTTGTAGAATGGAATGCAGAACGTAACGTGTAAATTAGAATTTGTCATTAAGTAAAATAAACACGTGAACCAACAAATTTTATGATATTGTCATTGCATATTTGAATATAAATGCATACCTTGTTTCATTTCGCTTTTTGAAACAAATTTCAAGTTATATTTTGAAAACTTCTCGTTTAATTTCTAAATTGGAATTACATTTCGTTGTTTTCTCAGCATATCAGCGTCGAGTTATAAAGACGATATATCCTGGTAAAGTATATCCCGCGTTATATTGATTGGAAATGCATCTTAAAACATGGAGCAAGCAATCGATTGAGTTTCATTCAAACTATTACGAAGCGTAGCTGTAACAGAATCAGATTGCCTGCCCCGTAAACAACGTGTCAAAGTAAGACGACGTCTTGTTCCACTACCGTAAACACTTCGTGAAAGGCGACTCCTTGAGTTTCATTTTGCTTGTCATCGTACGTGACGGGACGATTTCGATGTACGACCTCTGGTGCAACAGCCTCGATCTTCAACAAGTAGCACGATGTCCATAATAAAAGATTACGCGATTCCATTATGTCGAACACTTCACAATTCGATTTTTAATAATAAATTGATACTCGAATTGAATGTCATCTTCTCAATATAATCGAGAGAAAGAGAGAGAGAGAGAGAGAGAGTTTGTGTGTGTTTAATCAAAAAGTAGCACAAAAATTTGCATAAAGTTAAGCGAATAATTGTTTACAGAAAAATTATAAAGAAAATTAAATCTAAAGCCATATCCAATAAAATTTTGTATTCAGACACTGGCCGACTTTACTCCAATTTAGCCACGTAAAAATAAAATAACAAAACGTTAACATGCCGCCACCATCTATGTTGCTTTGACAAGAATATCTTGCTTTGACAAGAAATAATTGCAAATAATAACTTATATCAATAGTAAAAACATTAAAAATAATTGTGCCAATTTGCGAAATTGCTCGGCAATATCGTGACATTCGACAAATGCAGTGCGGTCGAGAATGCAAAACTCATCCGTGCACCGTAAAATATAAATTTATATAAGAATTATATTTATGCAACTAAAGAATTTCGATATTCTTGACCGAGTATACCACATCTCAAAAAGTAGATATTATTTCAGAAACACCTGCGTATGCCGTGCGCTAAATCCATCGAAACGAGAAAGCCTCACGCTAAGCATATACATTGTTTTCATCGATAAACGCAGTTATATAGATCAGCACGGTCAGATTTAATCGCGCGAAACGCTTCGCAACAATTTATCATAAGTACACGCCGTTCTCTCATCGGAGTCGCGAAAGAAAAGAAAAAAAAACTCATGGCGTTCGTTCGTAACTCACTCACGGGCCGTGCCTGCTGTCCATTAGTCCCGAATGGTTAAACAAACGACAGTAACGTCGCCAAAGATGGAGCTAACTAAAGCCGATCGGAATTAAAACACACTCCGGGAGCTCAACTCTAATTAGCCCCGGCGTTCGTTACGGTGTTAGCCAACGTTGCACAAAAGCCTATCGAAGAACTTACGTGAATGCACGTCGTCCTCGGCGCGGCACGCGAGCCCGCTGCCGGTTTATCGGCGATACGAGTTGCGCGATATGCCGACGGAATCCCACGAACGACAACGATTTGGCCATTAGCATAACTTCGCGTCGTTATCAATTTGTCGATCGATCGCGCGGCATTCGAAATCGAGCGGTGGCGCGCGCGCGCGCACTCGCGGACGTTTTCATAGCGTGAATTTTTTTTGTTTTTTTTTCATTTCGACGCTTACGTTTCGCGCGCATCTATAGGTTCCCTGTAGCCTTTAGCGGTTGTATGTATAGCGACTCTATCCGCTTTGCAGAATACGCAAACTTCTCGCGGTGTTTCCGTTCAATACGAGATCTAGCTCTCTCTCTATCTCTGCAACAGTTCTGCAGCTTCTGCGTGCTCGATGTATATTAAATTGTACCAGATTAACGCGCGAATTTGCGGAGATCTGGAGAATAAAATAATCGGAATTCGCGAAATTTCCGAATTAACACCGCATCCGTAATATTTTGAAAATACGTTTATATAACAGAGAAATTCGTAATCTATACAAATTTCATTTGTAATCTATACAAATTTCATTTGTTTTTATTATGTTTTATATTCTTATAGTTATATTTTTCGAGATAATTCAAAACGTAAAATAAAAAATTACTTTTAAATGTGTGTTCTCAATAATTTAAAGTGTTAATACTGCTTAATTATCTCATTTCAAAATTCCTTCGTTATACTTCATTATACACCGTGCTTTGAACTGAAATGTACGTACAATTCTTTAAGTAAGGGAGGAAAGGAAGCAAACAGTGGAAAAATTTGACGTTTTTATGCGGCCCGATTGTACGAATGACAATATATCGGCTACTAAATCGCGTCAGCCATGACAAATCCACCGGTAATGTTACGAGCGCTTATGCAACCGACCGCGAATCTTGATAATAGCCTGTACAGGCCGATATGAATATAATTGCCACTCAATTATCTCAAACAGAACTCTCTTACATTATTTGTGTTGTACTACTATATGACTTTGTTACATGCGCAGCTCTCCCATTCATTATGAATATCGATTCCGCCGTGCCAACGTTGATTGGAAATTAACAGTGAACAGTGGAAACATGCATATCAAGTTAATTATCCGCGATATATTATTAGATAGATCGCCGCGAAACCGGACGCTCCGATTTAGTTCGCAAACGACGGCAAAGGCGGTACAACCGTACGCGGGGAGGAAAAGTCGCGAGGGGCGGAAGAATTTCGCGAGGGCGAGCGCGACGACGCGCGTCGCTCCTTCTGTCATCGCCGTCATTAATGGCCATCCTGGGAAAGAATGCCATGGAAGATTGATTCGCGCGCGCGGCAAGAAAGCACGGCGCGGCGTGGCGCGGCGGAGCGAGCGTCTTCTGCAAATGCCTTGGCTATTCTAAATACCAGAAAAAGGTCACGTTCGCGGTAAGCATCGGGTTCTGGCGCTTGGCGCAGCCGTAATACCGCAACATTGTCGGTCAGATAAACTAGGCGCTCGTACTTTCACGCGATGAGCGCTCGAACGCGCGAGCGCGCGCGCGCTAGCCGGTCTTTTTCCCGCCTCGCAAGAGATTTCGCTCTCAAACGAAACAAAGAAAGCGAACGTTAAAGCAACCAGGAAGTGGATCTCCCCTTCGCCTCGCGGCACGGCACCTCTCGCTTCGCTTTCGATATTAAGAGAGAAGGAGACTTAATAATTTCATATAACACAAGAAGATACGAGTGTGTGTGTGTGTGTGTATGTGGCTGTGAGTGTTAATCCTTAATCCTGGTACGCGTCGATCTTTCATCATGCAATTATTGCGTCACCGAATCGATGTGATTTTTTTCATTCGTAATGGTATCTCGAAAATCAAAATCGTTAATTAAAATTTTTTTCGCATAGTTTAGAAATTTTATTTACTCAGCTTTAAAAAGTTTATTAAATTATATTTCAAATATTATACGAACGATTTATCGTTACTAGGAGTCAGGCATATACCTATGTTTGAAACAAAAGATTAAACACTTGAGAATTCCCTCTCTTCAAAAATTACGAAGAATAAATGCATTCCTATCCGCGCTATCATTGGTTGACGTGGCCCATTTTTGTGAAAAAAATGTTGTGAATTCGATAGTTTTTGAATGGGAAGCAATATTGCGAATCTGGAACTATGGCAAGAGAATAACGTCACGTTCCAGAGCGTGCCACAATGGCACATTGTACCTGACTGCCTATAATCCTCTTTCATACGTATTTCGTCCTTTTTCAAACGCAATTCTTTCTAGCCGCATATTCCATTAGAAAGAGGCGCAACAGAGTTCGACATCTTATGCGACATATTAAAGCGTACTCTAATAGGAAACAACGAGTAGAAAATGTAGAATGGAAAATGTTGAGATTACGCGTAAAAAATTCTGCGAGACCGAACAACAATAAAAACTACTTACACGAAAGGTTCTTTTAAACTGGTTTAAAACATTCTTTAACGTCACGTATTACACCTGACCTCATTTTCACATCGTGGAATTTAATTAAAATTAATACTTTAATAAACTGAGATATTTATTATTTCAGTAATAAAAATCAGCGTAATGGTAATGATAACAAATAACTTAATAATTGTGTATGTACAAAATTAATTTTGATCGCCCAAAGGCCAAGACCCCTAGTCCAAGTTTATATTGGTGCAAAAAAGATACGGTTATACGTATACCGTATGAATTTCAGTGGGTCGATTACTGCACAGCGATATTTCGAAAGTTTTTTTTCGTAATTATGCAATAAACGCGCTCATAATCTTATAACTTATCATCTCTTAACATTTTGTCGAATAGCCTAGTACTTTTCATAACTCTCCCTCATAAAACCTCGATATTTCGTCGACTTTTTGCTTTTCGTTCGTTCTTGTGCTATACTTCGTTCTTGAGCTGACGTTTGATCGGCATCAGAAACAATCCAATGGCGAGTGAAGGTTTCCGTGGAGCCAATCGCAGGTCGTGCCTGCGTGAAATATCTCCGGCTCTATCGGCTAGAAAAGATACGGGACATAAAACTTAACGCTCGCGCACGAGATCCGAGAGTGCGTTCGCTATTTCCATATAATCCGATATAATAAAATCGATCCTGGATTGGTTTTATAAAATCGTTTCGTAAATCGGCGATTGTAAAATTACCGGCGTCGAAAAAAGCGCGAAAACGACAATTATTTATGATTAAACGGAATTAAGAAACGTCAGTGAACTGACTTTTAATACTTTCACTGCCGTTTGCACAACGACGGTTTTTGTCACCCGGTGACTTGATACGTTGCAAGCGTGAAAGTGTTAAATAATATCACGATGCCTTTTTATTTACGTTTCCCAAAATTCCGCAGAGCGGACGTATCACTCGTGTTGTAACATTTGCGTAGAGCAAGATTCTATAATTAATTGCCGCTGTTTCATTTAAGCAATGCAAGCATTTTAAAAATCTGAGTCATATACGTAAATATTCACGTACCAAGTTAAATTCCGTGTCGATGAGAATATTAGCATTGCCGCGGAATGAAATTTCCGTTATTCTGTGTATTGCAGTACATTTGAACTTGTATAATACATTTAATTTGCAGTATATTAAATTTGTAAATTTAATTTGTGTGTATTAAATTTGTAGTTGCGACAAGAATCTAGAGAATACGCGAATGAACTGAGCATCGAACCAATCAAACAAATCAGCGACCCCCCTCGTTAATGTTACATTTATCACGATGGTCACGTAATAATTTTCGAGAGATTTGACATTTACATTACAACCTCGCGAGAGGTTAATAGCTTCTCCGGGGGCTCGTTGACTCGTAAGAGTAGTTAATGAGTGGCGTGCACGCAGAGTCAACACTCGATGAGTAGGTTCGTTTCACCTGCGAACGCGAGTGTGAAGTGTAGAACAATGTCGTCCGTCATGTCGAAACGGTATTTTCTCACGTCGCCGCGATGAGCTATAAAGTCGTTGCGAATTTGTCGTCAAGCTTGTAGATTATTAGTCCTCTCCTCTGGTATAAAGAGGAGTAAAAAAAAAAAAGAAAAACAGAGTATCGCGATAAAGTCGCCGCGAACGGAAGGGAGCGCATCCATAACGTTTTACGCAACGTGACGCCACGCCGGCATTTAATTATCGCGCACACGATTAATCATCGGCGCGTGTTATCGAAATCTAACGCCGCGCTCTACGAGTTACAGAGGTCTTTCAATAATACATGAAGACAATATATTAACGCAGCAGTTATAGCGTCAATTCGCCACGTCACAGTACGAATAAACTCTCCGTTACATAATCCCGCCGAGGAGCACAACTGTTTCGCGACGCACTATGGAACGTAATCGCGTATCTATGATAGGCAATGCGCCGGTCTATTTGCGGACGCGCGTGAACGGGTTCCGCCTACAAATCTGCTCAAAAACGATACCCGGGAAAACGGAGAGAAAGAGAGAGAGAGACAGAGAGATAGAGAGAGAAGGTTTTATCGCTCGTCCGCGTTTCAGTGGTCCATTTCTTCGCGCCTATCTCCCCGTCGCCATTTATTTATTATCACGCTCGCCGCGCGCGAGCCGAGATTACGCGTGACACTTCGTACAGCACCAAAGAAACGAGGATTTGAGCGGGATAAATATAGCTCCCTGATGTCCTTTCTCATGCATAAGGTACAATGAGATATAAAGACGAGAGTGAGGAACGTATAATACATGTATATAATAGGAAAAAGTCCAACCCACATCAAGAAAAGACACGTATGGTACACAACCTGCGTGTTAGGTATTTCTTTATGTCCACCCTCTCATATTTTATTTCGATTCATGACAATCGAAATACATTTACACGCCAATATAAATGAAATCACCATTCTGTCAAATCATCATTCCGTTTACCTTTCTATTATTTTATCGATACTTGCGAATAAATTATTGGAGAAAAAAATAACATGCCTTCAAATTTAACAATTAATTTGACGATAATTTTCAGTGCAAGAAATTGTAAGATCTTCGGCCTTCAACGCGCTTTTATATACTGCTATATTTGGAGAGAGCCCGTTTTGGAAGCAAAATATATATGCCCCAGAGGTCTTTTCAACTAGAAAAGAAGTTTTGATCACTCCAGATAAGAGCCAATATTCTTTGTTCCTAGCGTTCTCGCTCGATCGCGCTTAAGTAAGCGAGCGAGAGTGAAAATGGATTCGACGTTCTCCGAGCGCGTCCGAGCCGTTGAGAACGCGCGAATCATTGCACTCTCACCGCCTCGCGATACGAATTCAATCGCTACGTTCGTAACAAGCGAGTACGAAATGGATATCCGTACGATAGAATTGAATCCGCACGCAGAGGGAAGGGGTCCATATGTAGAGTTCTTGAAATTTTTCCGACGCGATATATAAAGCACCTTGTTGCATACGCAATAGATAAATACAAGGAAAACATGAAACGGATCAGATCTCTCCTTCCCACAAGTGGAACATTGTCATTTAAAATAGGCGATTCTTTCCAGATGTTACAGCACTTTGTCGTCGCGTTTGCAGATTTAATATAGAAGTAAGATATCACACACCAAACCTGTTTGTTTTTCAGCTCCATTAGAATTGACAAGACACGAATCATTAATCAAGATTTATACGCTAACTTTTAATAAGTCTAATATGAAATATGAATGACACAATCCTCAGTTACATCAGTACTAATTAGTATTACTACATACTTCAATTCTGCAATATGTCTGCAAGCAATTTTTCAGCTAAAATTTCCCTCGTAATGCATATCGTGTATTCAAAGACTTGTATCTTCACTTTCAGCAGAGTCTGTTAATCTTCAAGCTTTTCGCTTGCAAAAATCACGCGGGATTGACTGATAAAACGTGGATAAAAATAAAAAAAACTGATAAATCTATCGTACAACGATCAATGCATATTCCGCGTATGTAGATTAGATCAGTGTAGGTTTAATTATAAGCGAGAGTGACCGGTTATCGACCTTTGATCTGCGAAACAGATGATCAAGAGACAGGTATCAAGTGCGCCCGACGTCGGCGTTGAGGAAGTTCAGCACTCGACTATCGACGTCAAACACCGATAAATGGGACACTGACAAATGGTGCTCCGCTGCACATGTATAATAAAAGGATCGCGGGCCGCGTCGATCAGTGTGCTATAAAAATAGCATCGATAAGAACGACATCATTGTTTTACATCATTATTGACGTCAAACTCGACCATCGCTACGATACAATATCAAGTCAAATGTATAATACATGAATTACAATATGTTGCATCGAGGTATAAAATGAGAGAGAGAGAGAGAGAGAGAGAGAGAGAGAGAGAGGCAAAAGTTTATCGACTCTATATATATAAACGTGTCGGCTACGTCCTTCGCCGAGATGGAAGTTTACATACGTACATATATATAGGTACGAAATTTCTGAGATTCCACGGGGAAAGTCGATTCTCGGAGTCGCCACCCCGTCTCTCAGGGAAAGGCCTCTTCGTCTAATCGAACGTTGTTGGCGCGTTACGTTGTCAGCATTCCTCTCGAATCGTGCGATCACGATCGTAGGTCGGCGTCGCCATCCGCGGGGTCGTACGACCTCGCGGGATCCGCCGATGTGGGACACCTCGATAAGAATACGCGGCGGAGGGCCTTGACAGAGACGCGACCGGCTCCTCCCACGAGTGGCCAAGAGAGAACGCGACGCGGCGCGCTCCGGCACGGCGACGTCTTTCCGCACGGTCGGTCTCGCAGCTGCTGCTCGGCCCGATCGAAACGAATTTTCCCAAGACGCGAGCAGCGGTCTCGCGCGGATTTCAACAGCGAGGGGAACGCGTCGCAATCGTGCCCGCGCGCGCGCGCACTCCGTGACGCAACACGTGACGCTTGCGAAATAACCGTAAAATAGATGCAGAAAGGGACAGTAACACTTTAACGACGCGCCGCCGCGCGCAGGCAGGTGAGAGCGCGCACCGCTTGATCCGCCGAGGAATTCCGACGTGCATCTCGACGTGTAGCTAAGAGCGCACCTCGGAACCGCGTGGTTCTAAGCACGTTTCACAGTGAATCTAAAAGGTATTCTATTCCCGGAGAAAATTTTATAGAATTAATTATTCAAAGGCTTTTAAGCGTGCCGAGCGCCGAAAGATTTCATAAGATAAAGAATCTTGGGAAAGAAAATATTATATATATATATATATATACACACACTTTGGGGAGTTTTGAAGATAACGCGAATATTTGGAAGGAAAGGCAACGTGAAGGAATATCTGTCGCTTACGCTTTATGAATCCAAAAGCCGGGAGAAAAATAGATAAAGCCTCAGTCACGTCGCGCGACGTCGAAGGAAAAATAACGCGAGCAAAAACGGGAAGAGGAAGTTAAAAAAACGCCTCGCGCGACCGAGGAGAGAAAACGCAGCGTGCAAAGCCAACGCTCACGCACCCGATTTGCCAATCATAACGAGATCGGTTATTGCTCACCGCTCGCGTTTCCACGTGCATACCACGTCCTGGTACGTGCCGGCAAACCTTGAAAACCCCGCCGCATTCCTTCTGCAGGGCTAAATCAGAGCGTTCTCGAGCATTAAAGCGCGGTGACGAGCGTTAGAACGAGGCGGACCGATCGGCGAAACGTCGCGCGAACCACGCGACGCCGAGCCGTCGCCGCCGCGTATCTCGTATTCGTTTTATCGATCAGCTCCGCTGCTTAACGCTCCACTTCTCCGCGAATCTTACAGCGAAGCTACGAATCGCCGTACAAAAAGACTACGAAGGCTATTAAACGAACTTCTACGAACGATTCAACAACTAACAATAATAAACTCTGCGTCGTATATGCATATATATGTCTTCTTTTTTGCCGACTTCCTACTCCGTTTGCACAATTGAAAGTTTTATTTAAATGCGGATATACCTGGAAATCGTAAGCTGCGTCTTTAGCTTAGCGTTGTACTTTAGATTGGCGTTATCCTAAGTCCGTATAAGCCGATTGGTAAATTTCAAGTAGCTGTAGAGCCTGATTTCGTGTATCATTACTTTACGTAATATCGCTTTATAATATGTAATTTCGCGGGGTTTATAATACATTATACATTATATATTACCCCTTTTAAATGTACGCCAACGTTTCGTTATGACGAACACCACGTAATAATACGTTACAAGTAAGTGGCACGCTACGTTTACATTGATAAATTTAATATTACACGCACATATCCGGGCGTATATAATCAAGTGTCCTTTTGTTCAAGTCGATATCGCTAGTAAAAGCTAATAGGGAGCTGTTAGTAGTAATGCTTCAAAAATGATGATGTCTTCAACTTAAACAATATTTAAGTTGAATATTTGGCCATACTTTTGTACATGTGAACACTGCGCTTGAAACAATACAATTTTGATATTCGCCTACAATTCTTGTAGCTCGGGTGTGTATTTAAGTTTGCGCCAAGGCGAAGTCGATTTCAGCTTCATAAAAGAAACATTCTTACTTCTGCCTTTCATATAATTCTGGAGTTGACTTCCACCGACCGTGCGACGCTGCACGCTCCAATTCTGCATTACGGAAAGGAGAGAGAGAGAGAGAGAGAGAGAGAGAGAAGAAATGCATAAATGCGAGGAGGAGACATGTTTTACACGCGTGAGACACGTGATCGTCGTCGATGGCGAAATCGTGACGGTTAAGAAAAATAACCATCAAGGCCGGGTAGAGAGTCGATCGAGAAAGAAGATATAAGGCAGGAAAGCGCGAAGTGACAGGAGCGGAGCACAGAGAGAGGGGAGGGGAGAGAGACAGAGAGAGAGAGAGAGAAGGGGAGAAGGCGAAACAGAAAAAAAGAGAGAAGAAAAGATATTTGCGGTAACGCAATTCAGCCTGACCACTTTCGGGGCCGTTTTTCGCCACGCCCGACATTCGCCGGCCTCTAATTGGCCGGCACGACGAAGTCAGAGCGCCCGAGGTGAAGTCTGTCGGGTTCGGCCGCCGTATTTAGACGGACATTAATTATGCACTTTTACCTTAGACGGCCGCCACCTGTTTTGAACGCCCGTGCACACGCACGCGGGCTTACGTCTTACTTCGGCGCGGGTGCTCCAAATATACAGGGTGTCCCGTAGAGCGTCGTATTTGTAGATTGAAGATGGCCGATTTGTGGATGGCGGAGACTAACTATCGGTTGAATCCGCCGATAGCGAATTTTAAATTACAGTATAAATTTTTATCGAGGCTATATTGACTTGTTTATTAACCATATATTATGCAAATAATGTCAGTTTTCTCAAATCAAATTCGTTTCGGTATAACGAATCATAATTATATTTATGACTTCTTATTGTGACGTACAATCTGCGAGATATTAAATTAAAATACTTTTGAATAAACGACCTTCGTCAACCTGATTTACCAGTTTTTAATTCCACGTGCCCGCACGCCCGTTTAGTTATTATTGAACCTCGACATTTTGGAATCATTCCAAGAGTCTATCGTAACAAAATTACACGATGATGTAGAGTCATCCACACACATTGCAGAGCGCGTATAAGTGTAACGGAGGTGAAATGCCGAAAGAGACAATAGAGTTCGAAAAGTGCTAGCTTTCTTCCGAGGATTGATTTCGCGAGACGTTCGCTACGGTCGAAGTGAAAATGTCTGCCGGAACTGATCGCGAAAGTTATGTATCTGCTCTCGATTGGCATAACTACAATTACTGCAACTAATTTTCTTCCAAGCTTTATTAACGCGAATGATCTGTGAAAGATACTAATAATATCTCGCTAGTATACGTCATAATTATATACGCAATAGAACAGAATTATATTAACGAAGAATTATATTAACAGAATTATATTAACAGAATTATGTATATTAAAAGATGAATCTAATTTACGAAAAAAAAAATTGCCTTTCAGTAAAGGCATAAGATTGACTGCTTCTTGGCAACCAAGAAAGTAGATCTCTTAATTTAGCCGAGCAAATTAAGTAAAATAAATAATGGATGATTCGAAGTCAATCGTTGAAGTCATGCTAGGGAAGATTTAAATCAAGCCTTACCGGGAAATACTTGGAAAAGATAAAATCTTTTGAAGGATGTAATGTAATTGAACATCGCGCGACACGTTATCCTAAGGATTGCGTGTTGCAGGATTAATTAATCCCACAGCATGAATGTTAACCGTGGTGAGACGCAATTTGCGTGCATGAATGCTTATACGTCCTGAGTAGAGTAGAGAATCGCATGCGACGTATATAGATATAAGGAACTTCAGCTGTAAACGCCAAGTAAAATAAAGATTATGTGGAAGAATCTAATATTTATGCCAAGACTACGCTCAAGTGCAGTGTTATCGTAATAACATAACGGTTAAATGAGCTTTATTATAAAATTAGAGGGTTGGTCAAACATCGTTCGTTATAAATTCACGATAAAAGTCTCGCGGGATCGCGCGCGCGCGCGCGAATATTCATCGACAAAAAATATGCTCGATGTCAACAGCAATATCCATCATAATTATTTTACAATTACCGCCGGGAGATATTTAATATCGCATTAATATTGCGTAACAAATGATTCTAATTTCAGTCTTTCAGTGGCGCTAAAAATGATTCGAATATAAGGACTATAATCTTTTCCGATAAGACGTTTATATACGTCACATCATATATATAATGGATATTTCCATAGACGGAAGCTTAATTGGGACAATTTATTTAATTAGTCCAATTAAACGTCGTAAAAGTTAGCTCCAGAGCTAGTTAGAGCCAAGGAATATAATGACACGACGTCGCTGCAATTATTTTATTAATCCGCATATATTTTATTAACTGAAGGTTTCGGCGCACAATTTGTGAAAGTATATATTTCGTTCGAACCGGTTACGACGCCTTGTTTTATTCGAGTAAACGCATGGAGGCAATCAGCCCCGTTGGTGCACCGAAGAAAGACGGTCAGATCAGAAAATGAAGTTTTGAGTGATAAAAGATAACAAGAAATAAGAAAGAAAGAGAGACAGATAGAGGCAGGCGAAGCAACGCGGACATAAAACGGATATAAAACAAGGAGGTGCGGTTGATCAAATAGTGGCTCACCAAGAAACGAAAAAAAAAGTCAACGGAAACAAGAATGTGTGGCAAGATACCACACTTTGCGCGAATATAATGAAAGAAAATAAATACTGGCGAAACGCGCATATGCGTATAAATGATACTCGTAGCCGCACTTGACCCAACAGGACAGGCGCGAACGCGCGTGATATTCGACCATGAAAAATAAAAGGGAGATCCGTCGGCGTGACGCATTTAGACATGTAACATCGCGGGAATGAAGAGAAAAACGACGCGGATCGTAAACAAGAAGCGTGTGCAAGGTGTACGCCTCGTTCCATTAATAACATTCGATCGGCGGACAAGATAAAGAAAATGCCGCAATGCGCGACATTGTATACCGGCGAGCAATGCGTCAAAAACGAAGCTCGATAAGCGCCATGATAAATATGCGCGCGGTGCCCCGGGACAATCGCCAGAGATCGATCTTCCGTCGAACTCCGGAATCGACAATCTTCCATAACAAAAGTTTAATTGGTATTTTCACAATTTCTGAATGTATCATGTCTTAAATAGCCCGGTGATTAAGCTCCAGGTTAAAAAAGTCAGCCAAGGAAGGCTTCGGTGGTAATAAATCAACGTAAAGTTGTTCAACAGTCTCTTTTTGCCCCTTCAGGCAAAAAGAGACCGTTGGAAAAATGCGTCGGTCAACGTAACTCGAGGAGGCGTAGGTACTCGCACCGATAAAACACTCGGCTCATACATGAGAATGAGAAGACGCGAACCAGTTTATATATACGGGCGTCATGCGAAATCAAGGAAAAAGAAACATGAGAGCGCACGCTCTTAGCAGCACGAGAATGGCGAAAGGAGAATGAAATTGGGCAACGCGTTTGATTCGCAAAATTGCGAAAATTTAGCATACAACATACAACAAGTGTACGTACACAGAATATTGATACGAAATAATATTATAAAATAATAAGAAATATAAATAATAGAAAATATATTATAAATAAGAGAAAACAATATTGTAAAAAATAATTGTCTTGTATGTTATCAATATTCGTATATCGGGCGCGATGCAACACGTATCATCCTTCGTTTATTTTTACCTCTGATCCCACTATAAATATAAAAATGCTAGTATTTTTAAAACTGCTTATTGCGTTTTACCATGTAATTTGACAATGACGACGAATAACGGAATAATTTTTCATAAAGCCGAAGGGCGCACTTGACTCGTTCGCCGCCCACATTGTATAGCGATTACGTACGGTAAAGAGGAAGAAGAAAGACAGAACGGCGAGGGAAGATGATCGGGGAGGAAGAAAGAGAACGGTGGGCGGGAGGATATTACGCTTTCACGATGGAACGCATGTAAGTGCACATTTTAATGTCAAGGAAGACGTGCGCACGCGCGCCCCGTTTTGCAACAATGCGAACGTGGGCTTCGCCGCGGTAAATACACAGTAGCGAATATACGTCTTACTCACTGCATCGCCACGCCGGAACGACCTAGAAAGAATTAACCCCTTATAACCGCGTCGTCCTCTATCCGCATCCCACTTTCATCGGGCTCTCGGCTGCAGTTCGGCGATCTCGTCCCATTGTCTTTATAACGCGCGTTCATTGTAACACGTTCTATTAATACGACGTTCGATATATAATTCTCTTAATAATTAATGCAACAGATTTGGAACGCGTCGGTTTCGATTTGGCTGATGCATATTAAAACGCGCCTTTTATTTCTGGCAAATCGAGTTCTCGGTCTCGAAGATATTATCTGTTTTTTTTTGTTGATAGACTTTCCGGTTAGTTTACATTTCAACAAGAATTTTAATGCACACCTTGAACGTCGTAGTAATTCTGCAGGAATTTAGAGGCACGATGCCCGATTTGGTTTTACAGCGGCCGCGCGCTATCTATACATAACTATCTAAATTTGCAAAATTCGAATACAATTAATGTATCCCAGGTTGTACGTATGAATTTTCATCAGGCTATACGCGCGCGTTTACTACAACCATCACCTTCACTCACTCAATCATATCGAATTCCGAAACTTGACCTTCGGCAAGCCGGATGTCGCCGTCCTGTACAAGCTGTTTGGAAGAGCGAATTATCGGAATAAAACGTAAACACAATTCAGGAAGGGGTGAGGGAGGGGGAGGGGGGAGAAACGATCAGAGACGACAGATCGCGAGTCGAGATTAATACTTGTGACTAGAACGAGTTTACGAATTACCGGAAATCTTGTTCAATTAATAATCCACGCGACACGATAAAATGTTATTAAAGGCGATACATCTCGATATATCGGTTCGGCCTTACTCAAACGTCTTCTTTCCGGAGTTCCACATGGGCTGCGTTCAGAAACTTCGCCTAGGTGCATCTAGATATCATGTTATCCTTGTTTAACATTCGGTGAATAACAAGGATAATATGATATACACCGTGAATTCCTGAACGCAGCCCATTACAATTTCGAGCAGATCCCTCTAATGTCAAATCGGATTCGACTCCGACAGGAATTTCACTTATCTCCGTGAAGCAGATTGTTGACATGTTTGCTCACTTTAACTTACAGTGGCGCGTATACTCGCGCGGCGGATTCAGAGACGATATGGGACGAAGGTATTCGCGAGGATAATAAAAGCGATGACATCCAGCCATGGGGAATCGACGCCGCACGCGGCACGTGTTGCAAATAGATCCGTTTCACAATCGCAGATCGCGGCTGATATTTTCGAGAAACATAACTTATTACGCCTACGTCAATATACAGCGTCGCGCGGCACGGCGCGGCGCGGCGCGTATATGAAACAAATGACCCGTTTGATCAAACGAACGTCGACGCACCATTGTTTGGCGTAATGTAATCGGCCGGTTCTGGAACATTTGCGCCGTGAGCATTGTCGCCTGCCGCGAGTCGGGTTTATTAAGCTTAATATGCGGGAGAAAGGTTACGCGCGCCGGCGCACGGCTGATCTATTAATAATGATGAATAACGGACGTTGGAATTATGAATAAGAGAATCGCGGGGAAGATGCTGCTGCGGCTACTGAATCTCGGCCGCGCGAGATGTGAAATGATATATGCAAAAGACGATACATAAAGACGCCCCAGATTCCCTGTGCTCTTCCCTCCTTCTCCAACTCAGAGAGCCGACCCGGATTTGAATATTAATAAAATTTCAATGCTCCGTTCATAATTAATTGTTTAATCCAAACAATCGAAACGAATTTAACGGAAGAACGGTATGTATAAATTGTTGTCAACGATTACTAGTGAAGTTAAAATCGTTGACCAGCTAATCGGATTTGACAGATCGATGCTTCACAATTCGCAAACCGAATCCAATCCGGGTCCGCATCACGGTGACACGAACTTTACGCGTCATGTCTAATCGTCACGTATCTAAATACAAAAACGTACATCCATGCATCCGATAATATTCGAGTGCGAAGTCCGTCTCGAAAGTTCGAAGTTCGATCGAGCGAATGGCACCGCGAGAATAAACGGCACGCCGCGGCCGCCGCGCCGCGTCCGCGTTGGTCAGCGCCGGGCGAGATTATCGCCGTTATAAAAACGCGAGAGTATCCCGCGCGTGGACGTGCACGCGGATGCGCGGAAAATTGACGGGCCGATAAAAACGACGTGTCGCGAACGTAACGTCGAATTACGCGAATTTACGGTGTAAGTGTAGGAATAAATACTGCCGTCGTCGTCGCGCGGAGATACGCCGGTCGTAAAGTTGTCCCGTCTGCGAAAATATTGGCGGACCCCTTGACCTTTGCGCGCGCGCGAAAACGACGATTGCGCGACAGGTCTCATGCGATTTCGGTGCGAAGTATTCGGAAGAGAGCGTCGCGTGTGTCGGTCGATTACCCTTGCGGGATTTCGTTTTACGGGTTGTCTCTTCCGGTCTCGTCGGCGAAATGCGGCGCGAGAGTCGTGGGTCGCTAAAGATTCCCCGGCTCGATAAAGACGCGAGGTATATATAGCGCGAAAAAAGTGGAAAGAAGTGGGACGTAAAGTTTAATATCCCAATAAACTCCTGGTTACTGTCGTATTGGCATATATTCAGGATCGCTTTAACCGATACGCAGGATGAAATTCATGAAGTTCTGTAAAACTAAAAGAGATACTCGCGGATACCGAGAAACGCAATTCATTCGCAGCAAAGAGCGACGTAGCGAAAAGAGAATTATGCTAAAATTGGCATTAATCAGCATAATGCAAGAAAAATGACAGTGTTGCAAGTTATTGCAGTGGTTGCGTTATTATGAGCTGCCTGTGAACGTGAATAAATTAAAATCGAGGAGAGATGAAAAAATAAAGTTGACGAAAGAAAAGTTCGTTCGATACCTATCGCGTCGCGATATCACGAGGAAAATACGGCTATTCGAAAAACAAACCGTATCGTATTTGCCGTTAAAAGCCATCTGCTGTATCGACTAAAGACCACTCCGACACAGAAAAGTTTTAGCGAACTCATATTTATGACCTGATGGGCGGGGCGCCGTAATTTAATCGGTTAACGTACACCGGAAACTCGAAAAAAAAAACTTTGCGGCAGCGGAGAATGGCGAAGTGTGAAAAAATCCGAAAGAAAGGAGGAAGTACTCCGGCGGGAGTGAAAGGCGGGATCGGGCCGTTTAAGTGATTACTATGAAGATTACCTATGCCTGGTCGACTGGCGAGCACGTCACGTTCCAAATAGACGACGCTCCATTGTGCTCGACGAAAAAAAAGGAAGGGAAAAATCGATATTGGAACGAGTCGCGCGAGGCAGGGCGTCGCATCGGGCGAGTAAGAAGAGGGCCCTGTCGGCGTAACCGAAAGGCGGAAATTGGGTGAAAGGTATCTTACGGGAGCGATAACAACACGGATTCGATGCGTGTCGTGCGCGATGTTACGCTCGCGAGCCGCGATATCTTCGACCGGAAATTCGGGTGAGAAGCAGGGTCAGGGAAACGTCAGGAATGCATCATATACTTCGCGATCCCGCGAGGAGATTCGCGAAGAAAGGAGGAAGTGGCCGCCGGGTGAGTGAAAGGATGCGGGATCAAAAAATTCAACGGAGAGATTATAACACGATCTCTCGACGCACGTGCACCGTCGTATCTCTATCTTCCTCTCCCTTTCTCTCTCTCTTTCCGTCGCGTACGTAACACACATCGGTATCTCGCTATCGCTCTTTAATAGGAATCATAATGCGGCGCGACCGGAATAAAGCCGGTTCTTCCCCGGAACGCACGTTTGCTCATCAAATACCGAGTCGCAACAAATACCCGTGAACGCGACAATACAATAATACGATACGTGGCGCTTTGCGGCATACATTTGCCGTACGTTCAACATTTCAATATTTAACGGATAAACGCACTTTGTTTGCATGATTCGAGATAGAATGCATATACATACTTAAGTGAAGATATTTTAATACTGCGTGTTGTCCATCGAGAACCAATTTATTTATTTGCGCATTAGCAACAAGCAACGTGATGAAATCGCGTTACTATCGAACTTGAGAGAGAGAGAGAGAGAGAGAGAGAGAGAGAGAGAGAGAGGGAGAGGAAGAGACAGATTTGTGCTTCCTCGAGAGAATAAAAATTTCCTAGATCTCATTTCGATGATACGCCGATGACGTAATCGTAGAGATTGCTCGTAGAGACTGTCTAATTTAGATATAATAATCATAACAGGTATGTATATATATTGAAAATAAATTCCTTCTTTTTAACGCAACTACCATTAAAAAAAAAATCTATTCGTTAAAATATTTTCCGATAGTGGCATTATCTCACTAGAATATACAAAATAGTTTGCGATGGATTAGTAATTAATTCAGACGTAGATTTATGAGATGTAAGAATTTCCGCCTACGTGTAAAATAAATTTTCTATGCAAGACAGTCTACGAATATTGTTTTTCAGCCTCCCGTCGAGTGCAATCAGTTGTTAAACTGTTCCAATATTAATTCGCGATCGTCGTATGCAAACAAGTAATTAAGACAAACAAGTTTACGCGACGCTGCGCGCGTTCCCGGGACGCCGCTGAGCGCAGCTGCTCCATGCAAACTCCGAAACTCCGTAGGTGTCGCGCGCTCGCGCAAACAGACAAACGCATGTCACTTGAGCTAAACGAGCGCTTTGTTCTTGCGCGAGCAAGAAACAACCTGTTGGCTAACGTAATCAACAACGACGCGGGCGTGCGCGCGCGCGCGTTTATTTGCACACGCGTCGCATCGCGCCGCCGCGTGCATTATTAGGGTCTTGGCAAATCTCTGCTTAAGATTCCATTGACACCTCCCTCAAACTGGCTGACATAAATCGACGGATTATCTATCTTCGTGCGAACAATGTTAAAATGATTAAGTAGAGAAGCGGGGTAGGGGGAGGAGGGAGGGGGCAACGCCAGACGCGGGGGCGACACCAGACGGCGCGGGGGCCGTTCGAACCGCGCGCGTTCCGAAATGCGTCTGGCGCAATCGTTTCTCTCGCGCGAATTATTCCACTCGTGCCGTTCGCAGCTGGCATTCGCGAAAAGAGGAAAAAAGAGGAGAGAAAAAAAGGGAAAAATGCCTTGACCCGTCGCGAGTGGGTCTATCTATAGCTCGACGTCTCCGACGCCGCGATTGGTGATGTCACTGCTTAGAAATTCGGATAGTATTTCGGGTATATTCCGGTATTTTGGAGACTATCTCGTGTATAGCGACATACCGAGTCAATCGATTTCGAGTTCGAAAATGTCTCCCCGTTCGATCGCTTTCGTGACCTGTTATATATATATATATATATATATATACATCGTTTGTTACGTTTATATCTTCTCTTTTTTCATTCTCCAACGCGAAGAAAAAGAGAAAAGATGAACCGAGAGCAAGAAATTCATTTTAAAAAAACAAACCTGTAGCCGTTCGCCGCGATCGAAAGGTGAAATGAGAAATGACCTCGTCGATTTTACGAGCTAAAAAAATGTCTTCCGCGCTAACGAATAGTCTCAACCGGTTCTCTTCCTCTTTTTCACTCTCTCTCTCTCTTTCTCTCTCTTTCTTTTTCTCGAGAAGCGCACTGCAAGCGGAAATGCAGTACAATGTAATTTAATCCGTGCTAATGCTAAGATCGCGAGATGGAGCTTGTTTACCAGCTTGTCATTAGTCATTTTATTCAGACAATTAATTGTTAAGTCACGGAACTTCCCGCGCAAATACAAGAGAATGGAGCGTTTATAAATTTCTCAGAAAGTATTTTTCGCGTTATCCCGCCCCGCAGATTCGAATGTCGCGATCCACGGAGCTTTGATAAAACTCCGCTGAAGCTCTGTATTATACATGCCGTAAACGGATATTTCGCAGAAACGCTTATACTACATTTTTATTCTTTTTTTTTTTTACATATGTATCGACGTGTGTTTTCATTTGGCGTGAAAATAAATCGGATAATTCGATGGACGCCTCCGATCCGTTTTGCGTAATCCCGATATCCACCCCGCCTTTCCCTTTTCAGCGTCGCGACGTAATAATTATTTCACCATATTGCCGAGAGTGCTCGTTAAAGACACGGTAAACAAGTCGACAGCGGCTTTTAATACACCGCTCGCGCGCGATCGCACGTAACGGATGAATTAACGTATACGTACATTAAGGCATTTGCGCCAGCGATCCGCGATGGATACGTTGTGTGCGCGTGTACGTATGTGTGCGCGCGGGCATGTGTTATTTTGTGCGTGTGTGTGTGTGTCTCGATTTGTTGCAAGTAAGATATCCTGACCTTGACTACTAATCTATTCCCGCAAAACAGTCGATTCCTCAGAGTATCACGTGTACACAATGACATAATTGCCGCGGCACTTGTAATTCAATTTCCTCACCATACACATTGTATAGCCGTTGAAAACGAATCGAGTCGCGAATTAAAAGCGTATCTCCGGAGAGTTTCAGTAATCGAGTCTGCTCATTAATTATTAACGCTGTATTCTCAAGATTTAGCGTGACGAACTTTATAAACAGTGAATGTTTATGTACGAACTGTATTCCAAATATATTTCGGAGAGCCAAGTGTTACGAAAACATAAGAATTGTGCCTTGCACTGTTACTTTCACACGAATTTAAATATTATATCGCGATACGTCCCAAATTAAGAAATAAATTATACATTTGTATCGTTTTACGAAAATTCGATTTACATATTAAAACGCGCATTGTTACGTTTCTTGCTTTTCAAGGGTTAATCAGTTCCGCGTTTGAGAAACGTAGTAGTCATAAAGTGATTTAAATTGCAGAGTGAAAGTGGACTGCGCAAAATGAACCACTATCCTATAATTACGAACGGAGGAACGAGGAAGAACCGCGAGTGTTGTTTTCGCACACAATGTCTCGAGTAGACGCACCGGCGAATGATCGATAGCCATCGGCGGGACGGCCATTGAATCCACTTCCGCCGCTTAGATAAAGTCAAGTAAATATAATCTTCTCCGCAAAAAAAAGCTGCCTAATCATAAATACAATTTGTAATTAACGCGCAGTCACCAAATGAAACTGTCACTGACTTCGGAGCTAATTTATTAACGATCCCGCCGATATTTCGATTACAGTTTCGGCACTTCTCGTTATCCATAAAACTCGTATCAAACCACCTATTGGAGATTGAGGATTGCGAATTCGAGATTAGAATTTGACGGAGCAGATAATTTTAATCCGTTTCGTTCTAAATTGATTGAACTCCTAATCTCCAATTCGCAATTCCCAATGCCGTAGTCCGATATGGGCTTAGTGCATTCGCCGTTAGAAATTAGCGGCACTCGATTTAAATGCTGATCACCAGGCGAGACTCAAGAGTGAGGTAGGGAAGGGAAGGGGAAGGAATGAAAGCGAGCACACGACAATTGATTGATATTTAATTGGTATCACCGTATTTGCGACCGTCGCGGTCGAAGTTCCTCGACCGATCGCATTTCACCCGGCGCGTCTACCCCCTCGCGCATGTTTTCTCGCGTCCGCGGGGGGTGCATCGACACCCAGCGGAGTTCCCGGCGCGCAAAAAGTTCCGTCTGGATGTACTCTCGAGCGAGAGGAGGCAGGCGAGGACTTCGCGAAAGGTCGCGCGCGTGCGCGCGCGGACCGCGACGTTCTAGAAAGAGCGCGATCGTTCGTCGCGCGCGGGACGCGAATGTGTATATAGCGCACGGATGTGTTGCGAGCGGCGGGTTTTTCGAGCTCCGAAGGAACGAACTCGAGGAGAGAGCAGAGTGACTCCGAAGTCCCTCGAGATCGCCTCGGAGCGACTTCTCCAAGTTTCCTTCGCTAAATGTCAGTTCACAGGAACGCGATTACGTCTTAATTCAAAATCAAAACGGAGCACCGTGAAGAAGTTCGGAGCATTTCGAGGTGTAAAACTGATAGAACCGACCGGCTATCGAGAGGGCGCCGATAATCGGTCCTCCTTGCACCCCGAATCTTCCTGTCCCCGTCACGGAGTCCGCGGGAATCGAGCACGAAGGGCTAACATATGGCGAACGAGATTAATGACAGTTCGATACTTACGAGTATGTACAAGCCTCCTTCTCCTTGTCGTTCGTCGGGACACTAGGTCACGGCACGTTTCACTGATCTTTCGTGAGGTCGGAGTGTGTTGTCATATACAAGTATGCAGAGAAATCAACATCCGGTTGTCCCGAGAGTTTTCGCTTCTTATATATATATATATATATCGACGCCTCTCAATTGCGTTATTAATCGCCGTTCAGAGGACCGCGCACTTGAGTGTGCCCGCCTTCTCTTCTCGTTACCTCGACGATGCTGGGGTGTACCTACGACGGACAGGTACTCGCCGAGATGGTAGAATAGCCGAGAAGTCCGCGTACCGCCGCGGCTGTTTCCTCGAACCGGTCGAGCTCAGTTGCAGCCACCAGGAGTCGAATCTCGCGCGCGCGTCGTAACGTATAACGAGAACACCGTCGGGAGAACTTGGCGCCTTTCGCGGTTCCGCGTCCCGTAACGAGAGATCGTGCGCCCTGTATGCGGTGTCTCTCTCGCCGCCCGTCGCCGTCGACGGGCAGGCCGGTCTCTCCGCTTCTCGAAGCCCGTGAACGAGAGCTCTCGTAGCCGGGCTCTCTGTTCCGTCCCCCCTTGACTAATGATCGTCCCGTCGTCGGTTCACGAGCCCGCCGCTCCGATTCTCGCGCGCGCGTTCTCTCGCCGGTGGCACCGGGGAAAAACGGGTGTACGTTTTTACACGGCCGTGGGCAAGGTGCGCGCAAAAGGGAAAACCGCGTACCGTGTGCCGACCAGAGCGAAGAAGGTTTTTAGTTTAACACGTCTGTACGACACCACCAGTCGCCGCGGCGAACCAACTGACACTGACAAGCGACGCGTACGACTCGAGCGCGCACGCACTCCGGCGTCACCCCCTACCATCCCGACGACGAGTTCCTCCCACCTCTCTGCTCCCGCTCGCGGCCCCCCTCTTCACCCTCTCCCCCTTCGCCAACCCTACGCCACGACGAACTCCTCGGTCGGCCGCGGAACGCGGCACCGCGGTGCGGCGCGGTGTCCTCGTCGCCGTCTCCGCGACGCGGGCTGACGCCGCGCCGCGCCGCGCCGCACCGCGTCGCGCGCCCACACACGCTCGCGAGTCGCAACGCGAGCGCGACCCAAGATCCGATCTCCGTTTATCATACGACGCGGACCGCGCAGCGAGAACGTCGCGGAAACGCGAGCGCGGGACGCGAATCAGCGAAACGACGAGTCCTCTAGCTAGCGTGAGCTGGAGCTTTGTAACGTTTGAAACAAACTCTCGGCTTTGCGTTTCATTGTCCTATAACCGCCGCGCGCTTTTTTTCATTATTCCCTCGATTTTCCTCTCTCGAGCGCGTCACGCAGCGCGTAACGCGAATTCGCGCGAGACTCGCGGATTTTCTTTCTCTCTCTCTCTCTCCTGTGCGTGCGCGCGCGCGCGCGCGCACAGAGCGGACTCTTCGCCGCTCGTGGGATCGCGGATGGTGCCCGAAAGAGAGAGTAGGCCACGACGCGCGCGAGCAGTGGCGTGTTGCGCGATCGATCGGTGCGCTGAGACTTCCGCGATTTTCCGGTGTATCGCTGAACGCTTAAAGTCGTCTCTTTATTTTTCTGAATTCTGAAATATTTTGCGAGCTGTCATAATCTTAAACGACTTGACGATGACTTAAAAAGCGTTTTGAGTTTCTTAATGCCTACGTCTTATGTTTCAAGAATTACGAATTGCGAAACTACGTCTTTTGACGAAATGCACTTGTAAAGAATTAGACAGCTCGGCTACACTCGCGGCACGGTACATTACGTATGCGAAATTCTTTCTACATGAAAATTTCGCGTCGCTAAAAAGTTGCAGGAATGATTCGCGTATATGTTTATATTGAGAGAAATCTTGGGCTGATATGACGCATTTTTAAATTTGCGGATATCGTGAAACCCGAAGAGACAGTATAAATGAACAAATTCTATTATATTTAGTTGACGATCGTAATTCTTGAAAAATAGGGTGTAGGCATTAAAAATTTTGAAATGTGTTTTAACTCAACAGACATGCAGAATTCCAGAAAATAACAAATAATCATTTCAAGGCGATTTCAATGCAAACGATAAATTGATATTTTTTAAATCCATGTTTTTTTAAAATTGTACTCGCTGTGTAACGATGTAACCTTAACTAAAAATATTAGTCACCTTATTAACGATCTATTATTTAACCATTTAGCTACAAATTTATTTATATCATTTTTTTAATAAAAAATTTATTTATAAAATTTGCTATGAAGTATCCTTTGTTTCAAAAGCCCTTTAAACTAACGGTATAACACTGGCAATGGAAAACAATACAGGTGAAAGAATTTCAGATAAATGAAAAACATACAAAAGTGGCTAATATTTTTGACCAAGGCCGTATACGGCTCAAATTTGGTCTATCGAAATTATATATATTACAAATGAAGATACTCAAGAAAAACGACGAATCCTAGACTTTCGAATGCCTAAATTTTTCGACTTTCGTAAATGGAAATCAAACGCTGCTACAACGTATGCTACATTACAATAATTCTGAGAGGCGAGGCGAGCGTTTTATGCACGCTGCGAGAGACAATGTTGCGACGTTCCTCAATCCCCGGGTCTTACGTAATAACCGGATCAATTACTTCTGCCTATAAGTAGGACAACTTCGAGTCGTTACGCGACCTTGTTTGCGCTCTTTATCTTCGAAATTATTGCAATTCTCAAATAGCGCTTCGTCCTTTCCACTCGGAGCTTTATGTGTCCACATTCCACCGCGCGCGCGGAAGGTTGCGCGCGCGTTCGACGTTTCTATAGCAGCTTTTCTAGAAACGACACTGGAACTATAGGCATCGATGTCAGATAAGAGCTTATAGCCATCTGTGCTTCTCGTAACCTATAGGCTAAATACGTCCTTCCGCGGCGCACCGAGAGTTACACCGGCCTACTTTACGCTACACATACTGCGTTTTCCGGATTCTCCCTCGGACTGTCTTTCCATGCGGTTCTTCAAACATCGACGACTTCACCTAAGCGGAAGCCATAGAATCCGTGGGATAGTCTGTAGTTAACGTCGAAGCGCTTGATAGCGATCAATTTGATGTAATTAGTATTGAATCGATATTTCAACGTGTCTTTTTGTACAATAGAAGAAATGGGTTAATATTTTTTTACACCGCGGAGGTATAAAAACGCGAGATATGCAGACGTAGTCATCAAACGAGATTAGACATTAGATTTAGATTAGATATTATTTCTTTTTTTTTAAGATATAAAGGCAAAAATTCTCAAGTGCAAAGTACAGAAAAACATCGTGCATCGTAATTCCTTTGTAATACTGCACATGACTGCTATCTCCGTTTCTTTACATGGAGCATATTAAAGTTGATACTCTAAAGATTGTTTTCAATTTTATATTCGGTACGAAATTATGTATATAAAGTGTAAAAAGATATCATAAATTCGGATAAAATTGGATGGACAAGAAATCCCCCCGTTTTTCTATATAGTATATCGTACGAAAAGTTCGCAATGAGTTTAACATAGTAAGGCAATGAGTGGTATGAATAAAACGTATATTGAACTTAGAAGTACATACTTTGTGTATTTACTTTCGTATTAAACTCTACTTGTGGAAGTTTGATATTAAAATTACGTCATTAAACGCGCAGCACGAACGCCGAGGAATTTATATTTATACAACGGGAGTATATACTTCTGTATCTTAGATCCTACGTAGGATCGCCCTTCCACCCGTAGAAATTCTCAATGCAAAAGCACAATGGAAGTCGAGATGTTTGAAGCAGATTAAAATCTGCAGAATGTAATCCCACTTTTTCTTTCATTAGCACATGTTTTTCTTTTTTTTTTAACACGCTTTCTTGTTTTACATAACAGAACATATCTATTGTAAGTGCACTAAAAATATATCTTGAGGACGTCTTCTAAAATGTTAAAGTAATATTATCGCTCATGATCTCACGCGCGCTCCATTATCTTACTTTACGAGATAAAATTCTGGATTTCCCGAAGCTTGTGTATCCATTTTTACTCATATGCTATTCATACCGAGGCAGAGGTAATTCTTCCGTGCATTGTCGAGGCTAATAAGTGCGAATGGATATTTATGATCGAGGAAAGGACGCAGGAAAGGAACTGCGTCGTTCAGAAGGACGACGCGAGTGGAACATCGAACGACGCGGATCTGCCGATATGAATTGTAGAGCAGCTATATCGACACAACATGACGTGTATGTATAGGAGAACAATGCGTGCGAACGACGTCAAATTTAAGTCTACAAGTCGGACTAAGCTATGCCTCATTAATATATTTTAGAATTGGAATGATTTAAAAGCGGCCAGAGAGACCCCAGTCGTCGCGGCCGGCCGAGCGTCGTGTGTTCCGAGCGGCTCTGTGTCCGCGGAAAAGAAAAACTCTTCCAGACAATTCCAAAGACAATTTTAGGTCAAACAGTTATTGCAGGTTATTGACTCGACATCAGATCGTTACTTTCACGTCATAGTGTTGGTCGTGCTTTTAAATCGAAGCGGCAGTTAATCTATTCTCGGACGCGCTATACCGCCGATGTAACAATCCTGCCATTCATCGTTAGGCAAAGAATGTAAGGAAGCGATGATAAATTTTTTAGATGCCCACAAGTCGATGGTGGTGCAGCGGTGCGACTTCTCGTATGAAAGAGGGATTTGTAAAAAAAAAAAAGATATTCCCATCCGGGGATTCCCATTAAATGTTCGCGATCGTTGAAGTTTAAGTATAGCATTTAAATATAGCTGTGCGCGCGAATTATATCCAACTTTTGCAGATAGTTTTACTTGAAAAGTTTATCCAGATTTTTAGCTCTCGATGAGCTCGCAATGATTTGAAGATATTTCAATTCCTCTACATGCGACTGCATGATGTTTCAAAGCAAAATTTAAGATTTCGGTTTTTTTCCATAGGCATAAAGTGGGCAGAATCTTACATTTTATTTGTTTTACCTAAAGTTTATTTTGCAAAATTTTGTAGATTTTTTGTTGCTTTTATTATTCTAAAATAATTTACGGTACATTGATTTCTCTAGTTGTGAAATAATCTATAAATATAGCTATGGAAAGAATAAAAATAGATGAAATTAATTTCGCTGGATTAATTCGCAATATCCAACAGATCTAACAGAGATAATGTTGTGAAATACAAAGCTACCGTAAAATTGTTCTCTTACCCCCGTTCGAGTTAAGGGGTAACACCACTGTAACGGCCCAAAAAATTGCACTTTTTCGACATTTTTTTTTTAATGGAAGGAAATGAAATAAAGTATTAATACTCCGTGAAGTTAATAAGCATATATTGAAGTACTTGTAAAAATTTTTTCATAAAATAATATTACAAAATGGCGGAATGGCAGCCATATTCCCGATGCTCCTTTAAAAGATCGGAAGAGCACACGTC
>NW_012026900.1:314476-344495 GCF_000956235.1 Wasmannia auropunctata | reverse complement strand
TTAAGTCTCGGCGCACGTATTCAATTTGTAATTTACACGATACCAGAGCACACAAGATAGGATTACACACCTACGACGGTAACTTTGCACCGCGGTTAATAAAGCTTTCAGAACCAGGTATAATAATGTAATGTCCGAGAAAGTAGCTTCAGAGTTAATCCGTAAGCTTTAATTTCTGTATACACATGGTCCTTGTTGATATTAGATGTGTGGGTCTCTGCAATTTTCTCTTCTCTTAAACAAAACTGGAGCATTGCCAAGCTATCATTTTATACTTTGTCCCTTATACAGATAATATTAAATCTAATAATACATCCTGAAAAAAACGTTAAATATCATTGAAAAATATGAGCTTCACTGCAATACACTCAATATTTCACATTTATTTAAATTTATTTCTTTTCAAATTGGGCAAATATAAATTCGGCAGGTCTAATCGTTAGACTTCTAAAAATGTATTTCAGAGCCACTCTTTTCGAATTCACGGGACAGTGCGAGATGTCGAGAGCCATAAAAAATTCCAATGCGTCGCTTTAACAATTAACGAGAAAATTAAAGAGTCAAATTAACGTAAAACTAACGAACTAACTAATTCTAAGTCCCGCTAAAACGGTGCGCTGGGACATGAACGCAGGCCGAGGGACGACGAGAGATCGCGTCGTTGCGCTCGGACAGCGCGAGCGAAGTGAAGGTGTTGATGACGTAATGTGCGCACGGCAGCAACCGCGTGCGTGGTGAAGTGGAGAGTTGCTCGTGACTTGCGGTGTGCATTAAAGAAAGAGAGAGAGAAAGATAACAAGAGAAGCAGAGGGATACAAAGAGAGGAGCGGAGCGTGGAAGTTGCGCACAAGCGCAACGACATGCAACGCTGCGCTGCGCTGCCGCCGTCACTACAGCGACCGTCAAGGACGTTTGCGCTCGGTTTACCGCACCGAGAGAAAGAAAATGTTGGAGCGAGACGCACAGAGAGGCGGGAGGTAGAACGGGGGAGACCGAGAGAGAAAACGTAACGGAAAGGCAAATGAGGAAAGGAGAGAGAGAGAGAGAGAGAGAGAGAGAGAGAGAGAGAGAGAGAAAGAAAGAGAGAGATAAGCGTAGAAAGAGAGGAACTCGGACGCACGCTTCTCGCGTGCGAGAGAATTTTTTTCTCTCTATCGCGCGCTCTGACGCGAGATCGACGCGACGAATTCGAGCCTCTCGATCCGGCCTCGAGTGGCCTTGAATACATCGCTGGCGACTCTTGCGCGCAGGGTGGAGGAGCGAGAGATCGACAAGATCAATCTCCAGGGCGCGTTTTCCGCCGCTATGGGCACTGCGATTCCTGCGTGGTGTTCGCGGTGTTTAATTATCTGTTCTATATATAGGCTGCCGTTATTTAAAAGTGACGTACTGTATTATTAGGAGGTAGAATTTTATAATTTCTTTTTGCAATGCGTAAAAAAATTTAGGTTAAAAAATAAACTTGATCTACGTAGATCAAGTTTTTTAGAAGTCTTCTAAATACCTTAAATATTTAAATATTTAAATATTTAATTAAATATTTAATTTTAAATATTTAAATATTTATTTAAATATTTATATATACTGATTTCGATTTTAATATAAACAAGTAATTAATTTAGATTAGATTTTTCTTTTTCACATATATGTATATACGTCCCTACATATTTCTTCTATTCTTTGTCACATAAGATACATAAAATTTGTTATACATGACACATATGCGAGGACGCGCCTGGTCTGCGTTTAAAAATATCGTGAACATTAAGTGAGAAAAATTACATTTCTCGTGCCATTAAGTCTTTCGCTACATCGTTCACCCATTCTTTCTCCGCCCATCGCGCGAAATTACGCAATCGCCATTGTATTATCGAAATACGCGCAACACATACGCTTCACCACGGTAAACACGACATTATTCGTCATCCGGCAAGGCGGCAACTTCTGGTACGAGAGAGATAAACTTGATCGCTCGCAGAAACGCCGTTTGTTTTTCGCTCGTTAAACAGTCGGGCAGCGACGAAATTACACTTGCCGCTGCGCGATGCCACCGCGGCAAACATACCGCCGGCGGCATGTAATTTCTTAAAACCACCAACGAAGGTGTTCCTCCTCCTGCTGCCCGGCTGCAGCATTCCCGCCGGGCTTGCAGCCCACTTTTACTTTGTTAGAAAAGTCTGGTGTATATCAAGGCCATCAGGTTTATCGATCAGAATCGCGCGCGGGGCTTCTCTAATAACACGAAAAAAAAAAGAGCGATCCCCTCATCAAACCAATTGAAATTGTAACTCGATATGCGCCGCCGGCTCCCATTTCGCTCACGGCACGTTTCTCCGCGTAATGCAAGGGCTCCCGAAACCATTTACGCCAAAAAAAACCTTAATACTTTGTACATAAAATCTCGTCACTTTAGAAATTGTCGCCAACTCCGCTTGTCGAAGATACTACGCGGAATCGATATTCGGGAATATTCCCCAACACGAAAGTGTCTCAATTAACTCGTGCTCTTAAAATTGTCAGCTAATCGCCTTGACGGTCATCGCCTGGACTCGATGCGCAATATTTCTGAAATACCGCGTTGAATATCGCGTCAAGAAGTTGGGATTTAAGTAAAACGCTGTCGCGAGAGGTAAACCTATAGCCACGCGAAATGTTTGTCTCGCGAAGTTAACTTCTGAAACTTCCCTGCCAAGGGTTAAAGACTTCATTTATTTTTGTCGTACGCGCGCGCGGCGTAACCGTGTAAATCCTATACCGTGCAATTTTTCGCTCGGCGGAATCCGTCGTGCGGACGTCTAGGACCAGCCTGCATATATATACACACATACACTATATCGACCACCGTTCGATAAGCTGCCGAGTGCCGGGAAGAACGATTGTAATACTCGGCGCTCGGCATAGGTCAATCGGTTACGAGTATGCCGTAAAATAATCGATGGGGCACTTTTCCGCGGGGGTTGTATTACCAACCCGACGCGCGAGCCGACCGCGGCTCGTATGACAACCAACGAGATCTCAGCCGTATTCGCAATTCGCACCGGCCGACTGATAAACGTAAAACGCGGTGGAATCGACGAATTATGGGCTGGGGTAATGTCGAAACGCGACGGCAACGACGGTGGGCGACCGCGTGCTTATGTTGTGCTCGCAATTACGTTTTCGCAAGCGAAGCGCCGCGCGGCATTGTGTAGCCGGGGCGGCGCGGCAGCGCCCCGGTTCCGGAGTGTTCGTTTGTAACACGGAGTTTTTAGCGGTTCTGTGGTGCCGACCAGAAACGTGAAGAGAAAGAGAGAAAGAGAGAGAGAGATCGCGGTGGTTTTCGCAGGAACGCGAGGAACGCTTATCCAATCGGCAATGCGGCAACGGCAAACGGACAGACGTAACGGTTGCGAGTCGGTTGGGAAAAAGTTTTGCATAATGTATAACAGCCGGTGCTACTTCTCGCGGGTATACGAGCGCGGTCGTCAGCTAAATCAATGACCCGCGGCGCGGTCCGATCGAGCGTTTCATCGTCCGCAGAATTTATATCGTTTCAGCAACTATGCCGCGTCGTTGGAGTAACTTGTACAGAGCGTTCCAGATCCTATCGCGTACCTATATACGCTACTACCGTAGATTCTCTGCCTTCGAACAGAGTTCCGATCTTCGCGAGAGCTTGAGGGGGCAAGGAAACTGTCGCTCTTGATAAATTTCCTATTAAACTTCCGAGTTATATCTTTGTTAAGTTTGATATTTACGCTATGATTGCGTAACTTATCGAAATTTTGTAACTACTGCATGCGAAAATGAGTGTATACATAAATAAACATTGCATATGTACGAATAAATATTATTTATACATATTGACATTTATAAATATTGGCAATATTAAATCATGTTTAATATAACAATTATATTACGTAAGCTTGAAAATGATTTGTTTTTACGATAATTGGATATTTTGAATTAGAACAGAAAATAAGAAAAGTCTTTTTAATTTTATAACAATTATTAACTACAATGCACTCGCATATACGATATCATCTTCGACTTTGTAGATTTTCAAGCACGGTGATTTGACTTTGACTAATGTTCATACACCGAAATCAATTCAGCAACCTTCGCTAAACCCATTTCACACGTGTAACCTGCGCTACCTTGCGCAAGATAATCCTGTAAATCGCGAGCGTTACGGTAGGTGAGACAATCTTGCACAACCCGTGGCAACGTTAGCGGGAATGCAATCGATGATAAGCGAGTGCGTGTATATTTCACTTCGTTTAAAGCGGCTAGGCCGCCACTTTCATAGATAATACCGAGCGTTGGAAAATATTAAGGGAAAAAAATTGCCATTGCGAAACGGCGGAACGCACGTATGTACGCGTACGTATGTTTGTACTTTTATGCTTGCGTTATTACAATAAGTAACGATACGGGCGATAAAAGCACGCACGTAACAAGTAATTGGTCGGCGAGGTTTACGTCAGCGCAACGCGAGATTCCATCGATTAACTTTGTTACCTAAAAAGTTTTCCTCATCGCAAAATTGCGAGGTATACTCTTGAATTCCGTAAGGATGAACATTTCGCGTGTACATTGTTTCGGTGGCGTTAAATCGCGTCCTCCCATGCCGACGCGAAATCGAACGAGTAACGAAAATGCCGTCAAAACGTACTATATATTTTTGTGCGCGACAATTGTTTACAAAATAAATTTAGAACAGCAAATCATATTATGGGTTATTTGTATAAATAACCCGTATAAATACCGTGAGTTGTTTATTTTGAAAGTGGCGTGTGAATCCGATTTTCTAGGATATCATAAATTTTAATCAAGCGTAAATTAATTAAACTAAATGTAAACTGGACTTCACTGTCATCAAGAAATAAATACCACATATGCAAAATAGTGCTGAACCATAAACATTTTTGTTTCTTCCATCATTCAGGTGCATGACATCAATTTCGGCAAGCGCTTATGTTTTATTGGATGTAACAAAATTCATTAAGGTTACGAGACACTATATATTTCGCATATAGTCCCACTCCGTAAAACGTAAATATCGTTTAATGCAAATTCATAGCACAAACATTCACGAATTAAAAGGCGAGTGATGTATTTAATCTTGATGTTTTAAATGAGATACTCACGAGAAGTATATTTAAATTATTTTCCGAGTATTTTTGCTTGATATTTATTAACCTTTGTCCTGAAGTTTGCGTCTTTCACGTTCCAAATTGAAATGCTCGCAACATGTAATGCGCAACAAGCTCTTACATACAATTTCCACTTCATCGTGGTTACCAGGGTAACGAGGATTATGACCTTTCTTCAGAAGGTCACGCCGCGATCGATTACATATGTATCGTTTGACTTTTACGAAGTCGAGATATGCAATGAAGACTCATCAGATTTCCGGTACAAAGAGCGCGTGCAACATTTTTAAACAACAGATAGGAAATGCGATAGTTTTAAGTCGCGTGTATGTTTTTTTAATAAGAATCTCAATTTTTTAACTGATAATTATTCTTATATTATATAAGTGTACACATCTATTTTCACGCTATAGTTTCATGAAAATTAAGTCAATGTGTAATATTATTATAAGAAACGTTCAGGAAACGACGTAAGTCATATGAATAAAATAAATTATTAAAAACATAATGTATGTATAAGTAGAATTTTTACATAACTTGATATGCTATAAAACTATATAAATACAGTTTGATGTACCTACATATAAAAGTATGATATAAAAACCGGAAAATGTATGAAGATGTAACACAGTAGTGAATTTCATATCATACGAGTATATGTATATGTTCAAACAAGCTGCTTTGCATCTCAACTGTGTGTGCAAGTCAAAGATTAAGTCTACAGTCAGATCCGCATACATTATGCGTGATGCGATTTCGCTTGGAATCATAATTTTCTATTCACGTGTGAGATTCTCAAGTTCGCTGCGGTACGGTAACGTTCCGCGCGAAGGTTCAAGAGAGATTTCGAGTAAACGAGAGTGAACTCGAGCGCGCTAGAACGACGGGAGACTCGATGTCTCAAGGATATATCATTGAAACACTCGACAAGCGTATTGCCGCTGGCACCGAAAAATTCCCTTTTCTTCATCTCTCACTCCTGACAGAAATCTGTTCAACACGTTATCCAATCCAACGACTGAATAACAAGCCCGCAGCAGTCGCTACTTAAATTGACCTTTACCATAGCAACGTCGACGGATATCATTCGCCGATGTATAGACGGTTCGGTTAATTACGGGAAGTAACAAACGCCTGCTAATATTCTGGCTTGAGTGGGACGCAAATTGAAACGCTTACATCCCATCAGAAACGTCGACGACCGGTTTAAATGCGTAGAATATAATAGATGTAATCAAATGGAATAAAAGCTTTAGAAGCTCAGGATATATATTAAAGAATATATTAATTATATTGAAATATATTTAATGGGCAATATTAAGCAATAAAGAAGCTTTATATTTCGTAAATATTCCGTGTAATCGAAATATTAAGTGTATAAAATCAAGAGTCCAAATGAGTGAATAATAAAACCATTTAATTTGGTTAATCATTTTAATACACGCTAACGTTGTATTAAATCACGAATCTCTGTTCTAGGCCGAACAAATTTATTTAGAATAGAGCAGAATTATACAGCAGAATTTTTATAATGTTGAAGATAAAAAAGATATAACGTTTAAAACATTTTCTAATTCCTTATGTTTTACATTTTTTCATAAAAATTATAATTTTTAAAATATTAATTTTTCCCGACAAAGATTGCACTTCTTAGCAAATATCAAGATAAATATTTAGACAAATTAAAAAAAATTTTTTTAACGAAATGTTGAAAAATTAATATTAAAAAAATTATAATTTTTATTATGAAAAAAATGTAAAACGTAAGAAATTAGACGATATCTTATATAAAACAAAATGGTCATTAAAGAAGATTATTACAAAAAATAAAATATGCAGAATATGGGGCAACCTTTGTGTTAATAACCGAGATAACAAGTTTTAAAAATAATGATGAAAAAGAAACGTATTAAGTTTTTTAATTGGCCATACTCGCTAACGATCTCTCGATGAAATCTAATCCGGTGACAATGCGACACCTCGTACAATCTCCGAAAAGACTAGCTTAAGCTTATCTGTATCGATCTACCGAGAGGCGTGTATTGCGAACGTGTTCGAGGAGGTGGTACGGAAAAATTTTGCGGAGTCAAGTCACGGGTCAACAAACGATACGTCGAAATTCTACACGCGCTTTCGCTTTCGTGATCCCTACGATCGATTTACCTGCACCGCGGGTTCTCGCACGACACCTGTTGCTGATTACGGTTGTTGCTTTTCCGGGAAACAGGCGCCAATCCTATCGTTCATCAAACGACAACTTGAACATTCACAATCGCTGAATTGTCCCTTTTCGCATGATTCTACGCATCACGTGTCATATTTCGATCTTACTATCAAATATCTTTTGCGATGTTTCAATTAATGCATTTTCTGTTTCATACGACTTCCTAACTTTTCGCTTTAAATCTTTTTTTGTTTCTCTGTAATAATTTTTATTTATTATATGCAAGATGATTATTAACAAAATACAAAATTTGATATAAAAACATAATGGACTCGCCGCGTAAAGTGGGACACTGCTGTAATGCTACGAGCATAGTCAAATTAATCATGATAAGCGTTCGGTTGCCTCCGCGTCCGACGATCAAATTTGCAATTCAATTACTAATAACACATTCGCTCGTAGATTTCATTATTGAGATTTTGCCGGACGCGTAGAAATTACAGCGTACAATGTTCCCCATTCTCGATACGATAAAAAATTTTCAAAGTTTATCGCCCGAGTCATCGCTTTTTATCGCGAGACATTATGTTACGCTATCGCACTTTGTAGCAGTAAACAACTTCTGCGATACACCGTAGCGGATTTCTTATAGACTGACAATTGTGCGATTAAGGAACGGAATAACACTGTGGTCAAACCACGGTGACCGATAATGCTGTTATAGACATTGAGACAGGAAGGAAGACGCGAACTTCCTGAAAGCGATAAAGAAGTTGATATAAAGAATTTCCTGCAGAGAAAATTTAGAACATGTATAATACAATATCTTTTATAGAGTTGAGATTGTGCGAATTTAATGTCCCGATATACGACCAGTTAATATAAAAATAATATTGTAAAAAACATAAGTTTATAGTTTTATAGTGCAAACTCTAATTTAATAATATATATCAGATGAAGATTTTAATTAAATTTTAAATCTAAACTCAAACATCACAAGACATACAATTTACTCTATCTTCAAAAGTATATACAAAATTACTTTCAGAAATTATTCTCTATTGTATTATGTTATTATTGTATATTTAAGTGATGAAATAATTTTTGATAATGTTTGAATTAAAACATGGAATTATGTAAGCTAAAAAACTTTTTTTGGGAAATTGTTGAAATAATTTGAAAACCACAATTTTCTAAACATATGTCATAAACACTCCTATTAATTTCGAAACCTAATATCTGCATATAATGTTTTCTCGTAAATGTTACTCCACGGTTTATTATTTCTATACGGGTGCAATCGTAGGGAAATCAGTTTTGCTAATAAAAAGTGAGCCAACTAAATGTCAACGTAGGTTTATCGATACTATTGCGTGAGAGAATGGCGAGCACAACGCACTAGAATTACGCAGCTTACTGTGATATGAATAGTTTCTAAGGTGACCACATTAAAGTCGTTAAAATAATAATACCTAATTTCGTTAGAAGTCGCAGCCATTATAAACTGTTCAAGCGTATCAATTATTAGATTTAAAAAAAACCGGTAGATCTATCGATCAAATTTATAGACAAAATTGTAAGCACAAATTTATATATATATAAAATTGTTTATTTATATAAATTGTATTCTTATTTAAATAAGTATATGCAAAAGATATATGCATGTATATATTTTTTCTATTATATATTCAATAAGACGACACATGTCAAGTTGTATGTTAGTTTATCGACGTTGCGATGCGAATGATTTCAGCGCTACAAAAACGGTAAAAAAAAAAGAGAGATAACACAAATTATCGACGTGACGCGACGAAAAATAAAAATCGATTTTCCTGTCACTTACGGCCTTCCAGTGTTTGAAACTGGTGAAAACCGAGCTCTCGGCTTTTGCATCCAGAATCAGGGTGTGGTAAGTAACGCACAAGGTTGACTACATTCACGCTGGCGCCATTATCTACCCGCTCGAACGAATTGTTGAAGAAACAGGTCTTAAAATTGTCCCCGTTCCTATCGAAAGTCGCGCGCTCTCGATACTTCACCGTGTACCTCCCACAATTCGTATTACCACTGCGAACTTGTACGATTATAGGAAAGATCCCTCGTTTAAAATGATAAATCGATCTGTGTATTAATTAATTGAAGACAATAATAAATATTATATTATTATAATAAATAAGTAACATTCAATTCTTTAAAGAAGATGTGTTGGATTTTTATAAAATATTTCTCAAAATATGGTTAAAATTACATTAATAACAAATTGTAATAAAAAGTAACACAAAAGTAAATCATCACACTGTATAAAAAATAATAAATTAATAATAGGTATATAAAAATGATTAAGATGAAAAAACGTCAACACAGTCAGAGCGGATCTTGATGTTTAATTATATTTTTACGTTTATGTAAATTTTACAATTTTCAGTTCAAGCAAATTGCGCGTCGAATAATTGTCTGTCTTAAAAAAAATATATAAAATATATTTAAAAATGATAAAGAATTATTTTAGCTTTAAATTAATAAATACGTATTCGATTACAATTTTGTCTTGATATATAATATTAAACTATTTTTATTTGTTATTATTTATAAGCATTTTTATTTATTATTTTGTACAGAATTATATGTTACGATAAATAGACTTTCAATGTACTTTATAACTTTCCTTGAAAATAAATTCAAACTATCGCAATTGTACAACAACTGTTGCAAAACAATTCAAGTCTGTCTCGTGAAAGTCGAGAAGGATTTCCACTTCGTCGTAGATTATGAAAAAAGCGCATAAATAGGCCTAGTTTCGCATAAAAGATGCGTGAAAGATGCGTGGCGGGTAATCGGGAAAGAATGCGGAACGCGGTTTCGCAATATTGCGAATCGGGACGGTGACCTTGTCTTACTAGCGCGGGGGATCGATGGGGGCTCTTAAAAAATTAAGCGCCACATCTCGTGGGGATTTATCGTGCGCCGTCACCTGGTGTAATTGCGTTTCTCGAGTATAATAGCGAGGCGAAATAAACATCGATCGATACCTTCTAAGGAAGCCCGGATAAATGTTTCAAGGAGAAAAAGAAAAGACGCGGCGATCGATTTTTCGTGCACTACCCGCCCGGCGACGCGGCGACTGCTCGTTAGATAGAGCCAGAAGAGGACGGCGGATCGAAAGCAGATTACACGATGTATCCAGCGCCTGGCGCGAGAGGAGTCTCTTTTATAAAACAAGCTGTAGGCGATCTCTCATATAGCTCGACTATGAAAGGAATGCCTTAATGAACCCTGACAAGCTTTGTTTCACCGTATCAAGTAGTTTGACAACATAATTACGGGTTATAACGTCTATTGTACAGAGATTCAATGCGTCGTCGCGTTGAAAATCTTATGCCAGTTTGTAGCTATACTTAGCCCAGAATACTTGCAAAAATCGTGCCTAATAATTTATTAAACCCGGCAGAGATTTCTTTCACAAAATTCTCTCGGACTAAACATATTATCTAATATATTATTTATATATTATATACATATATATTATCTAACACAAATCCTTTTGCCTTTCGATAAGGAAAGACGAAAAACATCTGGTACACCTCGACGTTTCGTCAACATGGCGAGAACGGAATTAATTTAGCTGGGCGAGCGCCATTCATCGGAATTAGTGTGCATCGGGCACGGTGACGAGGCTACGCCAAATATTACGTTACACGTTAAGCTGCATGTCCGTCGGCGTTACGAAAATGCCTCGGGCACCTAAGCGGTCGAGTGAGATCCACGCCAAAGCGTAGTAAGCGAATCGCTAAAGCGCGCGCCGATGATGTGCTATGCTATAATGTCAAGAGCAACCGGTGTATCACACTCAGCACACGCGCATAGCGGCGTAGCTGAGCGCGCGACACGCAGCCGCCCGGCGTTGCTGCTGCTGCTGCTGCTGCTCCTCCGCGTATTTAGGATACGGCTGCTAACGCGTCCGCGACATACGAATGCGATTTTCTACGTGCGGGGAATTTGCGTGCCTACGCACTCGCGCGAGTCGCGTTGCGTCGCACGCAACAGGGAGGAAGGGAGGGCGGGGGACCCTGACTGCTAATCACGTAGCCTCATTGACGGCGAGAAAAGCGGAAGAGTCACGATGAAGAAAGATGACGATTACGGAACGTGGCCGGAAGTGGGAGGCAGCAATTTGTTTTCGTCGAGCGAGAGAAGCCAGGAGGCACGATTCGACGCGACGATGCTGCGAGCTATTAATTAATTTGCGGCGATTAAGCGCGCGCTTGTACGGAATCGCGCGAAGACTTTCGCTCATGTGACTCGCCGACCGCTAATGTGAGCGCTACATAATACGCGCCGCTAATTGATGTGTCTCCCGATAAACGGTTTGCCATCTGCATCTTCCAAGTCAGCCGCGTTTTCTTTTCTTACGTAAGTGTTATCGAAATGCTGTTCTCTTGATTATATACGCATGAATTTCAAAGAAATTCAAATACAGATACTGCGAAAGAATCTAAGAAAAGAATAATGCTGAACATAAAAAGCATTAATCAAAAGTTAATGATTTTACATATTTAAAAGATAAAAATAAGTAATTTTAACATACACTGTAAATATATTGTATTTTTAAATATATTGTAAAAATTCTACTATTATCACTCTTCTCAATTTAAATATCTATATCTTTTTTAATTACATTTAAAAAATGAGGAATAAATTTGAGATATAATTAAATATCTATATAAAAAGTAACAAAATTTCTGAGGAAAAAAAAATATATTACTTTTTATCACTAAATACAAATGGCCGTAGGCAATATATTAACGATAATGAAGCATTTTGTTAACGATAATGTCACGACAGCTGCGCGTGCAGTATTTTTGATAAAAAAAAGTGACGCGAACGCCACGTTATTCCACCGTCGTGCACCGACAGAAATCATTGAGCAGGGACAAACAGAGTATTGAGTAAATCGGAGATCGACGTCAGTACATTGCATACATTTTCAATAACGAACATATTGTAATAACACCTGTGCGTGCGCACGCGGTGCGCATCTGATCGAAATGAATATCCGAAATTGAGCATATATTGCTCAATTGACGTAAAATGTACGCGCTATGCGTTGCGATAAAGAAAAAATGATAAACACGGATCTGGACAAATATCGCCTTTTATTCATCATAGTATAAGTATATAAATCTGAACAAGTTCAATGAACGTCGTCATATCGTCAAGTTGAACTCGTTATATGTTGCAATTTCGTTCTATCTCATTAAAATCATATTACACGATTTAATATCCAACAATATAATATAATAATAATAATAACTGTATTGAAATGCAGACAAAGGAGGAAAATGAGAGTTGATGCAGAAAGGAAAATATACCTCAAAAGGCATCAGCATGATGCTATCTTGAAGCCGAGACTTGACAAAATTAAAAATAAAAACCAAACAAAAAATATACATTAAAGCAACAGCAATATATAATAAACATTAAAGTAAAAGTAATATATAATGAGAGAGTAAATATTAATAAGAAATTTGGTAGTACAACAATACAAGAAAAGGATAATGTATATCTATATTAAGCAAAAATATTAATTAAAGCTATTATTAGAAATAAGAAATTTAGAAACAGCAGATCTAAAAATAGAGATGGAAGAGGAAGACCGAATATCAGATAGTATAGAGAATGAAAATGTTTTCATTCAGCAGAGCAAGAAAAGTCAGCCTGGAATTTTGACGTACGGTGCAACGGATAGAACAAAAGTAATTGAAAACGAGTAGAAGACATAGGTTATGAATGAAATTCACTGTTGCAATGTAGACAATCGCGTAAATAAGATGACGTAAAACATTAAATACAAAACAACACAGGTGTAATGTGTATAATAATAATGTTGGCAGATGTTTAACCAACCAGAGATAATGGAGTTACATGATCAAACTTCCTGGCACCATAGATAAAGATATATATATGTATATATATATATCTTTAATATAAGCTTACGTATAAACAAGATTCAACTGTATGATATATTATGATGTAAGACAAGAAAAAAGATTCTTGTCGCTAAAAATATCTCAAGTTCTATAAGTATATAGTTATATTTAATATTTTACCGTGCACAAAAGAACGATTATGCAAATTCTATTTACTTAGAACTCGCAAAAATTTTTGCTGGAGTGCCGCACGCGGAAAAAAACTTGTTTAATTTACATCTCAAAGCTTATGTATAAACAAGATGCAACCGTATGATATATTATGATGTAAAACAAGAAAAAAAGATTCTTGTCGCTAAAAATATCTCGATTTCTAAGTAAATAGAATTTGCATAATTATATGTATATATATAAGTATAGAGTTATATTTAATATTTTACCATGCACAAAAAAACGATTATGCAGATTCTATTTACTTAGAACTTAAAATATTTTTAGCGACAAAAATCTTTTTTTCTTGTCTTACATCATAATCTATCATACGGTTGTATCTTGTTTATACATAAGCTTTGAGATGTAAATTAAACAAGTTTTTTTCCGCGTGCGGCACTTCAGCAAAAATTTTATAATTAAAACCTTAGAACGCGTTTCACCTCACGTTTCAGCTAAAATACTTTCGAACATTTTTTCGCAGAAGCGGCATCCGTGACCGGCATTTCCGACCTAATTCTATTCGGCGTGGCCGACGTTATCATTTTCTGGCACATAACGACGTCCTGACGGTATTGTCGTGGCTTCCCGACGACGTCGCCGACGACGCGCCGTGCTTTTCGCATTAGCGGGCGCCGATGACTCGTCATCGGGACATCGTAGTCTCATGAAGTGTTACGTAAAGATATCTACATTAATGTACGGAAGCAACATGTTAAGTTGACACTCGGTTAAGTTGCATAGCCGTAACTACATCGTTTTTGCGGGAATCACGAGACGAAAGGACAACAAATGAAGAAGATTGACACAAGAGACAGTCTTCGCGAGTACATACGGCAAAGATCTCTCAAAAAGTGAAATTCGAAAAGTACAAATAACTATATAGAAATCTATTGAAAGAGGAATTTAATTTAACGAGCTATCATAAAAAATTTTTACTTGATTTACTTGAAAATACTGAAAATAGTCACCGTTTTATTGGAAGAATCAACCTCATTGGGCAAGAGAGTGACTTGAAAGAAAATACCACGCGCGGCTTCTATCACCGCGCGAATTTCAACGACGTCGTCCGGTGTGTTTTATCGATCGAGAGCGAGAGCGTGGCGATTATATCTGCGAGAACGTAACAATTACGACATAGAATTCCTTTCAAGGATTCGCTTCGTGATTCATGCCGGGTATACAGAACGAGCGTTGCGCCCATCTCTCACCGCGAAAGCAGAATCGAAGGAAAGCGCTTTCTTAAGGGAGGATTTGTATAAGACACGCATAGTTAATCATCCAACGTGTTACAATGTTACGTATTCTTTGCAGTTGTGTTAAATTACACAAAAAATTGACACAACATTTTAAAACTTTTTTTTTCTAATTTTATATATCACTTTTGACGAACTACGTTCTCATTTATCTTCTTCTCAATTAAATTATATTATTAGTAAAAAAAATCCATTACGGTATCAATATAAAAAGCATCCTTGCTTTAATTAATATTTTATCTACAAAAAATGAGCATGATAAATATAAATTTATGGTGCTTATTTTTCTTATACGTCGTCAACTTATAACTTATAACTGCAACGTAGCTTTTCTAACGTAAGCTCATCTTGTTTGAAATTACTTTCTTAGCACTTACTCGTTTGGCATTTCATGTTCCAACAGTGGAAATCCGACCATCGTAGTTATTAGAAAGTAACGACTGCTCACAGATTGCGATTAATCAAAAAACAAGGCGAAAGAAGTGGATTCGCGTACGCATTTATCTAACCAATGAATTTATCTCCACGCCGAACAAGCTAAAGTAATTATCCGGGGAAGCAGCGTTCCGTACAGACCAATGCGGGATGCGAAACACGCGGAAGCGGGAACATTTATTACAATAATTGCAAAGCAATTCGGTTTCTCGCATCCATCTCGCTAGCATAGCTTACTTCGCTTCCTTCGTGCAAATCTTCGCCATTTTAGGTTCGTAATCCAAAATACGGATTACAAACAAAATTTCTATAATTTTGTGTGTTGATTGTCGATTGTTACTAATTTATAGTTCTTATAATATAAGTGCAGAAAATCTAATTTATGAATTATACTTATAATAATTTACACACACACACGCACACGCGCGCGCGAGCGCATTATTTTTCTAAATTGACTGATAAAATTAAATTATTTTAAACTAAGTCGATTTCACATCAGATCTCGACCAGAAAATCCCGTCAGAATTAAATGCTCAACCAAGTGCTCAACGTTTAATTAAATCAATGAGTTCAACGAATTGACACAGTAAACGTTGAATCTCTAATACATAGACAAGTAGACGTTGATAATTAACTTCTTGGAAACGAGTTAAAATATCATGGGATTATCATTAAAACGTAGTCAATTTAAAATGTTAATAACTGCTCTTCTCTTATAACTTATAAATCGACTAATTGTAAAATATGTTTCGTATACATGAAATACTTAATTTCCAAATAAATAAGTAAATAAATGGAGCAAACAAACGATCATTCAAATAATCTTTTATATATATTTTATCAAAGATCTATTCAATATTCAAGCATTTGTTATACATTGCATGTTTCACGACAGTTCGGATAATACGTAGTAATCAATGTAGTCATTACATAAATTATAAATTATGTCAATAAAACATGAAAATATGTCTTATAAGAGCTTAATAAAGAATAGTTTTAATAATCCTGGCCATACCAGCGTAAAATATCGATTCCATTCCTGCAGAAAGAGACAAGCTGAGAGATTTATCTCGCGCAATATTTCACCGCAACGTTTCTTGACAATACCGAGGAAACGAGGAATCGATCAAAAGAAATTCAGGGCATAGGAACGTAATATCTTACGTTGGAGCAAGATTTGATTAAAGTTCAAGGGTTAATTCGAGCTTCAATTTCATTCAGAAATGGAGTAATGAGCAAAACTGAAACGCGGGAAAGATAAACGTACGGAAATAAATGTATTGTATTTCCCTACAAAAGTTGTTTTGCTAAATTGTCGTGTTTTCACGTTATAATATTACAATCGATTCAATAGAGTGACTATAATTAAATTGTCCTTCCAATTAATTATTATAATTCATATTATGCCCGAGATAACTTTTAATTAATCAAAATCGATAGCCCAAAGGGGAGGGGAATACTGTAATAAAGTTATAAAAGTTTTCCTGCTGTTCTCTCTCTTCCTCAAATCTTTACATCGCCAAGAATCGAAGTCGGTATATTTTCGACGAATTCAGGTCTGTCATAGACGCAAGAATTATCGAATATTTACTCGTGACAATTGACAGATAGTTCTATCATATTCACAGCGTGAAAAATTGAAGTCATCCAGATTACACTCGTTCTCGTCGCGTGCATCTCTTTTCCGTTAAACGCGAATTATCACCCCCTTTGGTCGTCTCAAATCCTAAGGCCTCCTGGGCGACAACGAGACGCCCAGGGCAACTTTGTTCGCAGGGGGACACAATCGTGTTCGCGACCGACACCCAACTATCTGGGTCAATCGGTTGCTTGGCAACGGTTCAGTAAGCTCTTCCTACGCTTTATCTCCGACCAACTACGTTATACGTAATGCTGGGTCGCACCGTCGTTTTTTTTTTTATCGCGTAGGAGATACGCGTATACCTGTACATTGTCACTACGTCGGGCGCCGACGTCCCCAGACATCCCTGCGGCGAGCATATTAAAATTCTTGTAGCTATGCGAGCGTGATAAATGCTCTAGTCTTGCCTAACCGTGTTCTATTAAAAAAGAAAAAAAGGGGGGCACAAATTACGTAGATCTACTCGACAGATCCACTCGACAGAGAAGAGTCCGACGTAGATACTTATGTCATCTGTTCCAATTCTCGATATTAAAAGTCTTGGCAACGAAGCCGCCGATTTAAATTGGAAATCGGAGCGAGCGTTTACGCGACCGGCGAATTTTCAATCGTATCGCCTTCTCGGAGAGAGCTATCTTAGTGTATCGATCAACAGATGACATGGTAATTCAGAGACTGTAAATATATACACTGATGGCGCCCGGTCTCTTGACTTCCTGTTTGCACCCTTCGAGAGTTTCGAACGACGCTGGCGCCCATGGCTCGCTTCGGCTATGCTAGACTGTTGCGTCGCGCAGAAACGTTCGCGTGGGTGCAACGCGAAATCGCGTGGGCGATGGGCGGGATGGACGGGTGAAGTCACTGAAGTCCGCCGTTGTGTGCGGACACGCACACTCGTCCGAGTGTATGCGTGAATCAGTGCTCCCCAATCTCGAGATTCCATAAGGTGAAAATAGATGCTCAAGGGGGGAGGAGGGGACAAGGGGAGGGGGGAGGGTGATTCCGCGCGTGACGCTGTCAGTTCGCTCAGTTCATTATCTTTTGATGAATTTTATCAAGCATCGCGTACACGGGCACGCGATTACCGTCTTCTTCAACTGTTACGTAATCGCAGGCGTTAATTTGCATTACGTAATTGGATTACTTTATTGGAGCTAGATTACTCGCTCTTCATCATTTCGACTCTTTCGATTTTCAAGCAGCGCGTTTTTCGTGTAAAAGTTAACAACGTTCGAGATTCCCTTAATTAATTCCCGAATTGAGGAACGAGAGATTAATAAGGGGAAAATAACATTTTTCAATTTTTATAAGATTTCACCTCGGGTTCTCTCTCTCTCTCTCTCTCTCTCTCCTTAAAATTACATTGGGAGACACTGACGTACCGAACGCACGACGTGCGTCATAGAGGCGACGTACTACACGGCGGTGGTGACTACTATGTCATTACCCCGTTATGCGGACGGCGCGACACGCGGCGTCGCCCGATATCATTCGGCGTCGATAGCCGGGATGAGTTTTGCGAGGGTGGATCACGGTGGGGGCGAGCGACGGAGATGGAAATGACAGACGATCGACTTGCCGCCGTTGTCCCGATTCGACGCGCGGTTAACGCTTCGGCGTTGACGTCATTCACCACCGGCGCGACGGCTGCTTGCATTCTGTACCTATACGCGGCCGCAATAACGGGAGTGTTACATCAATGAGAACGTCGAAATACGTCGAAATCGAGTCGGAATTCCGACACGCGTCGCCGAACACTTTCGGCCAGATGGCTGAACGGAATTCCGAGTGTCTGTTAAATACCCTTTCCCTCTCTCTTTCTCAATTCAATAATAAATGTATAAATGACACCGATACTCGACAATTTGCTACAAATATGACAGATCTATTAGTGTCAGTTTTTCGTGGTCATTTCTCAATTGTCACCTTTCTTAATTATTACCATACATCACATACCACGATGATTTCTCATTTCAAGAACGATATTGTCTTCGCATGAAAATAATGATCTTCTTTATGACGGGTAGCGAAAGATCAATGCTCAAAAAAATCGGAATTTTCCGCCTCCGTATTATCTCTCCAGATGTAAGAAAATACATGGTACAATGAGATACAGCGGCACACAAATAGGCTTGAGGGTTTATTGAATCGCGCAATCTTGGATAACTATTATTCAAGGCAGAAATATGATAACAAAGTCGTAACACCGGATATCGCGTTATCGCCGTATTCCGTAACACACTTGTCGGCAATATAGATAAACGTTCGCTTGTTTGAAAGAACTCGGGTTAATTGATGATAATGCCGGCGTATGGCATTGACATTGAATACACTGTTAGAATAATGTTCCTGTTTGCCTCATGGTCACACATTCACAAAGAAACACATGTACACACGTATGTCCGCCGTATGTTCCTTATTTCACTTTATACAGTACCTACTGTAGTATTTTACCTTATCGTTACGTAACTTGCGTGCACCATTTTTCGATTAGGCGAAAACAAAATTGAGCGTTTTTCGAAAATGGAAGAAACGATAAAAACGAACACTTTACTGCTTGCGCAACAGGTAATAAGATAGAAGTGAACTAAGTGAAGGTAGAGAGATAGTGACAAAGCGGAGTAGATAGAAATAACAGTAACACAAAAAGTATTGGAAATAAATTTCAATTGTCATAAATAAAAAAACTCTGATGTTTGCTACATTAAAAATATTTCCCGGCAGCGATATTTATCAATATCAGCAAGATAATATGATATCGTTGTATAAAATCGTAAGAAAATTTCATTATTTCTATCGCGCGACATGTAATAAATAAAAAATCGGAATAAATATAGTACTCTCTAATAAACATGTTTCCTTAGATAGCGTAAATAACATAAAGCACTATTGTGTGTAACATAATATTAATTATTATTTTAATTATAATAATAAATAATTTTATTACTAATAACATAATAATATTAGTTTAATATGAAAACTATAAATCTTCTCACGTTTGACGAATTATATTTTTCAATAGAAGAAATACATATCGAAATGTATTTCATGTAGCGATGCAACTTTTAACGATCACACATTCATCTCTCTTTCTTCTTTCAAGTCATTTTTCAACGCTATAAAGTCGTATATCAGGATTTGTTCAGCTGAGTAAAATATTGTTACAATGTTGATTCATTACGGGCGGAAATGCAACGTAGGTGTATAATCGATGACTTGCGAAACGGTAATGACGCAAATACACACAGGTTATTAATTAGTTCGATTCTGGTATCAGTTTTCCTAACAACATCCCCGACGTAACTTAATTCCCTCTCTGCTAATATTTGCACAATGTACGACGTCGGTCAACCAAATTTATTTACAGGCACTTATGCAGGCAACTGAACTACACTTTATGCGCGCAGAGACAAGTTTAATGCATCAAATATTACAACAAAATGTCTTTCTATTTTACTGTTGCAATCATTATGTTTACCTTATTCTTATTTTTGTTTTAAATCTAATCCGATTTGCTAATTGTTATTTCCATCATAAAAGTATTAGATTAATACTGTATTAATCTACGATTTTTATAATCATTTCTTATATATAAACAAATAATAAAACATTTTGATTAATACAGCAGTGTAATTGAAATACTAGGTATTTGAATGAGATCAACACAAGTTCAGTAAGAATTGTACTGCATATATATACTGCATGTATAAGCAGTTGCGATTCTTACGGAACTTGTGTTGATGTCGCCTTTCAAGTGCCAAGTATAATGGTCTCTGGCGTACGTCCACGACCTTTAAACGACTGCCGATCGTATCGACGAGGAAGTGAACAAATTTCCTACGGCCGGCTCTACGATGCACAAAGCCGGCCATTAGTGCATAACAAAATTACGAAAAGCGAGTGTAATAAAGTTAAACTATAATAGTTTTCCATTAACAAATTTTCGATAATTTCAATTATTAAAATATCTAACAAAATATATACAAATAATATTCATATCAAGTGAATAAAACAAAATAAAAAATTTAAATTAAATTAATCAGTAACAATTGTTAATAACTAAGTGAATTAAAGAAGAATCAATTTGAAATTCGTAAAAATATCTGCCTGCAAAATAAATAGCGTATTTTTTCTAAAGAACTGCTCTGCTTAAAATAGAAGATTTATATGCTCGTAGAGTTATATTCTCGAAAAAAACATGGCGTTCTCTTGTGTGCAACAAACAAGATTATATAGTGTAAGAATACAAAGCACAAAGGAATATGAATATAATAGTTGATTAATAATTGATAAGGACCGTTATTGATTAGTGTATTGTGTCATCAAGTGTCGCTGCCCCCTACATTATTATTATGCTGTGTGCAACTCAATCGCGTGATGCGTAATATTACGTTATTGTCGCGCTAAAATACATAACGCCTTGGCCGAGACGTTCAAAAGCGGAGCGCGGATTATAAATAGATGAAATTTATTCTGACGTTCGTATCGTGCCATTGGCAAAACATCGGAGAATGTGGAAAAATGGAAGCTATCTGTTGAGCGGCAGCGTCACAAGTTCGAGAAATAAAGGAAATCAATGGACGAATGCTATTTTATTCCGTGTTATTGAATATTAGATAAAAAATGATTTATATAAATATATATGTATATAGTGTCATAAAACTTTTACCGACGAACAATTCGATCAAAATGAAATCCTCTGTAATCGGAAATCTGATTACAGGTATGTCATTCTTTTTCATAATTCTCGAATCTTTGAGATTCAATAAGTCTGAAATTAGATTTCTCTTAAAGTGCTCTTGAAAGTAACTGAGAATGAAATCTCATTATTTGTTCGCGCTTCGAATTTAAGTCGATAAAAATTGTGTTTTAATCGTTCACAAGTCGAAGACGATTGACATACCAAAAATTCAGTTGATATACCCACTGAAAAAAGAAGACTGGTAATATCTATCCAATGTAATTTTTATAGCACATTGATGCAACATTTAGTAAATATTATCAAACATAATAATAGTAACCAGCCGTTTGGTAATAATTATCAAATATTATTAATATTTACAAAGCATTTTAATTATATTAACCGAATATTTGTTTGAAACTGTTTCACGTTTCACCAAAGCTCCGTAACTTATCTCGGCTTATTATTGTTATCTAGGATTATTATTACTAGACTTTTTTTCAGTGCCAAAACCGGAGAGAATTTTCTTTTATAATTTATTCTGAAAATTTTATTAATCGTGTGACAACATAGTATTTCGACAAATTTTACTGTACACTACAATAAAGTTTACTGTGCACTACAATAAATTTGTTGTAGTATATATAAAAAAAAATAGTGAAAATCAGATAAAATTCGTCGAAATATTATGTTGTCCTACGATTAACATGATTTTCAGGGTAAATTTTAAAATAAAATACTCTCCGTGCATTAACTTTAATTTGTCTTCAGTGCCTAATAATCGAAAACTGCGAAGTTCGTAATATCTTCAGAACGTATAATACACTATATAAATTAGAGTTTATGAGTTATATATAATTTTTCTTAAAATAATGCCGTATTTTCACAAACTGAAAATTGAAAATAAATTCGAAAGAAAATTGCGCGACTGTTTAAGATTCAATTATTATATACTGTATGTTACTAAAATAGAAAACTCATTAGAAAATGCATTAGAGTGTACTTGCTATAATGCACCATTACTATAATGCATTTTAGACCGTGACCTAGAAAATCGCACTGATACGATAAAAAAATTTATTTTTAAATGTCTAATGATTCTTGCAACCTTGTTTGCGTTCGACATTCGATAACGTCGGTTGTTAAGACAAGAGTCGTTGCAACGTTACAGCAACAAGTGGCAGCGCGAGCGTTTAAGAGGGAGCTTCTTCTTTACACTCGGTGCCTCAATCTTATCGTCCACATTGCGGCTGTACGTTCCCTCGTATCTAACCAATCGAGCCAGACGTGTCATGAGTCTGCTATGCTATTTCCAGGAAGCTAATCTCTTTCTTTGTGTGCGATGTGCATGACCGACATAAAATATTTTAAATATAGCATACAGATATTTTTTTTAACGCGAATCTTAAGCATTATTTATGACGCGTAAAAAATGAAAGGACCAAAACGATCGACTAGAGAGTTGAAATTTTTATCACGTACAGATGAAAGATTTAAAGATTAATAAGATGGAGATTATCAGCAACAGTGTTTGTATTTGAAATCGATAAAGAATATACAGATCGTTAGGATGTGTTGCTAGAATTTATATTATGTCAATGTTACACGTATCAGAAATAAAACAAATTAAAAATGACAGCGGAACACACGCGCGGCTATATCTAATTTGTGATATCATCTTCCAATAACCATACGTGCCGATAGCTATATGTAGAAATCATTGTGTCGAACCTCTCTTGCTTTTTTATCTCGATATATACATATGTATATGTACAAAATGACGAATTCTAATTTAGTTCTAGTATCAATATTTTCGTGCGTATGCCGCGGGTTAATTAAACGAGATAACACAAACGAGATAAAACAAAAGAACAAACAAACATACTACAAGTGCACTAAACAATTGTGTATGAAATACGCCCATTTAAGAACGACCAAACTGATATAAGTAGATAAATAATATCTGATATCGTATCATCGCTATAATTACGCATTTATAATTATGGATACAATTAGTTTTGCGGTGAAAAGTTTAATTTAAAACGCGCATTTTCCATTCCCATAAAAAATGGGAGATATCCGTTTCGCGATTATAAAAAAATCACTTTACAAAAATTATTTAACTAGAAAAATACAAATCATTTAGAGAGAAATTTTATTAATTGTAATTTAATTGCAGATATGTATATTGAGGCCAATTTTTATTTACACAAAGAGAAATATTTCTTTTAACAAATATAGATTTAACAAATTTAAAAAAATAATTCTTTCAAACAATCGTTCTTTTTGCTAAACAATATAGTTTAATTCAACAAAATTAAAAGATTTTTATTCAACAAAATAATACTTCGTTTAAAGTTACATTATTTCAATAAAATAAATACTGAACAACAAATAAAAATACTGAATGTAAAAAAAGTTTTTCTGTTTGTTATAGTAATAGATTTTTTATCTAGTAATGTAAACTAAATCACGTTCTAGCTATACGTTTTATCGTATCACAAAAATGTTAGTGCATGACATTTTATACTTCTATTTTTTAGCTGTAAGTTATAATCATACGCGTCAGACATATTTGCGACTACGTTACGTGACAACATCGTGGTGATATCGTATCAGTAGCGTGCTCGCTTCATATTGTTTTGAGGGGATGTACCCTTCATTATATTTGTGCAAATTAATGATAATAATCTATTGTAGGATAGATTGTGTATGATGTATATTAATATAACAAAGATAGCGCACCGTTAAAACTGCGACAAAATATAAGTCTGAAAGCTATATATTTTTGAAGTATTTAAAATTTTGAAAAAAAAAAAAAGAAAATAATTGGAAATGCTAACAATATGTAAGCTAAAAAAGCTTCTCTATCCTTTTACGAAACACTGTCAAATCACAAAGCGCTCTTTTATATTCATAATTTCTCGTACATGGAAAGAACGATTTTGTTGAAAGGTTTAAAAATTTTGCTAAAAACAGATCTGAAAATAATTTTTTGTTAAATCATCAAAATAATTTATTGAAATGTTAAAACTGATAAGCATTGCTATAAAACGTTTTGATATTCTAGCAATCATTTTGACTTTCGTACAAAATCATTTTGATTATTGAACAAAAATTATTTTCAGATCTGGATTCAGTAAAATTGTTCTTTCCGTGTAATCTTTCGGTCTTTCGGATATTAGAGCAAGGCGAAAGAAAAGTACAAAAAATGCAAAAATACGACCGACGAACGCACACAAGCAATCGCGTCAAGGATTTCTCGCTGATAACCACGCTGTTGCTCGCATTGTTGTTCGTACTGATTATTTTTTTTCTCTAGTACCACGTGACCTTGCAGATTACTCGCTGTCAAGCACGTTGAAGGCGAAGGACGTCATAATTTATTATTCCGCGCGTCCATTTTACCCAATCAAGGAAAGTAATCTCTTCTTCCGTCGTCGGATTTTTTTCCATCAAAGAAATCTAAACTAGTTCGTGAATAAATTTACGAAATAGAGACTTCTAAATAAAAATACAATTGAAAATTATCTTTCCTCGTATGTTATTTTCAATTCTCGATATTAAGCGAAACCTTCACAGCTAATTCTCACAAGATTTCGTTAAAAGCAAACTGAAATTAAAGCTCACGACTCTCGCTTATGCATATCAAGAACAACAAAAATGCGAGTGACTAATATATTCTGCTGCTATCGTCTAGCATTACAAACCAGTTCTACGAAACCGTGCCGATACATTTTTATTAGAGTTAGAGAACAGCTGTCGTTGAATTAAGCCGGGCCAAACCACGCTGTGAATCTTGAAACGATATTAGAAATGACATTAGAATATGCAAATGAGCTAAAACAGCCACACACACATAAAACCAGATATACAACAAAGTTCGCGCGGTTCGAACTAAATGACATGCCGTCTAATCGTCAGGGGCCTTTCAGACATTTGCGTAACCGCGCGTAAAGGTGCATTTAAAACGGGATACAAAGTGCAATTCAATCCAGAATCGACTCGGCCGAGTAGACATCAGAGTCTGGGCTATAAACAACGCGATAGCCTACGCGCCGAGCATAATATGTCTTTCACATAATCACGTGTTTACGCGTTTGCGTGTGGAGCGTAATTATCTCTTTTTACACGTAATCCGGTTTACACTAAAGAGATAAATTAATAACTGTTACACGCGTACTTCTATTTAAAATGTTTGTTACAAATAAATCGAACGTGTATTACAACTTACTTTTACAGCAAAAATAGTAGAATAAAACACGTCCATTCATTTTCTGCGTAGTTTAAGCAGCTTTGTAAGAGAAGGCTTATGTAAGAAGAAAGTTCGAGCAATAATTTCTCGACGCGAAACTACGACGGTAACCGTTTGTAGGACAATATAATCAAATCGGAGACCAATGAAGCGTTAAAAGTCGCAGAACTACGGTAGCTACACGGCGAAGACGACATCCCGAAGCGCTTTCGCGACGTGCATATCTACCCGCAGATAACGATCGCATAGGATACGTCGCAAGTAACGATTCCGGAGATATAAGGAACGCAGACCAGTAAATGCGACTGTCCGTAATCGAGGGAAGCGATAATTATCTATGGCGATATAGATGGGTTTAACGATGTCGAGACGTCAGTCTTCTCTGTCTTTTTTTTTCTCTCGCGGCTATGGTGATTCCCTCGTCATTAAAATCCATTCGACCTGCTCAGGATTGATACTCGGACATTCACGAGAGGATACGCGCATTAATTAATGATTACCGCGGTTGCTTTCTTTTTATGATTACCTTGCGCAATGGACCCGATAAAATAACGCGGTTGAGCGAACCCGCGATCACGAGGCATTGCCTCTCTCATGCGGAGAGATCCCCCGAAGCCTCTGATCTCTCCGCGTCTCTCCGGCTGGCCGGCCGAATCGTCATTGTGGTGGAAGTGCTCCGATACTAAAAGTATCGCGATCGTATTTTTAAACAGCCGCTCCGCCGTATTATCGCTCGCGTATTGGGCGTAATCGCCGAGAACGGCCGCAATTAGCAGTGTAACTAATGTTTCTGCTTTCGTGGAGAATAACAAAATCGTACTGGGTTTCTTCCGCTGTACTTTTATCTTAAAGCAGATGACACAGAGAGTCAGATAATACAAATGCACAGTAATTTCTGTTAAGTGAAATAAGTGGGAAGTATAATAACAAAATATAAGAAAAAACGAAATACAATAAATAACAAAATATAAGAAATAAAAAATAACAGAATAATAATGAAACATATTCTTGTTTTTTTGTTTTTCCAAATCTCGTTCATAAGATTTACGTTTTCCTCCTAAAATGTGTTATCTTTACAAAAGCCATATGCCGAAATGACATTTATCGTATCAGTACGTGTCTGTCTGATTAATGTATTTCACTTTCACGATTGTAAGCTATCAGAAAATTTCATTTTGCTGCACGAGAAGGGGCTAAAAATACGCGATGAAGTAACTTCAGTTTATTGGAAATGAGATACGAGCGCTAAATATAAGTCGTAGTCTGCAGGGTATCGAAAGCGTGTCGCAACTTTTACTCGAGTTTTCAAAGAGCGTTAAAGAAAATGCTACTGCGTCTGGCACGCTGTATACAGCGCGCAATCTGCGGACCCCTTGTCTCGCGAAAAAGAGAGAGACGCACTTCAAGCGATTCTGAAGTTAACGGACTTGAGGGAGATGGTGACACCGATTAAAAGAATAAAAATAGTCGAGAAGGCGGTTTCAAGTATCGAGACGGTAAAAAATGTTCCGACTTGATCGAGACGCTGCGTGCAAATCCGCGATAACGTTCGCGGCCTGTTCTCATCGCCACCGATCTCGCGAGTGTATCGCCAATTACCGATGCTGTCGTCGCGTCGCCTGATTATCGGCCGTAAGAGTGGCGTTCGGGAAAAAGGAGAGAGAAAAAAAACGAACGATCGTCATTGTGAAGGCGCGTTCGGACTTATCGGTTCGCCGCGCGCTCGCTCGGATAACATTGCGTAAGCGATCGGAGACAAGCAAAGTTATTCCGCTCAATGATCAATTTGTCGCGGCGGTGAACGCTGGCACTGCCCCTCCCCTCCCCCCCTCCCCCCTGTGCTCAGCTGCGACCGCCATGTACGGGGTCCAAGTGATCTCGAAATGGTGATCTCGATAAACGGCCGCATAAGGGACCAACGATTTTCGATCTAACCACTCAATCGCGCCGATTTTACGCGAACCTTATACGGAACGACTATTACGCGATTAGGGTTGAAAACTTAATGGACGCGAAAGTTATCGTGATATACGAGCGTGCTGTACACGCTTTGTGCATCTCGTGGCGTTTTTTTTTCTTCTTCCTCGACTAACGTTTATTCTGGAAGGAAATTCCTTTTTTTCGCGTGTCGCGATTTATTTTCCTCCTCCTTTCTCCCTCCGTGTTCAACCGCCCGTTCCGATCATTCACGCTGCACGTTTCGAAACGACAGCGATTTTCGACATGTCTAGTTTATCACACGGTGACCGATCGCCAAACATCGATTTCAATTAGCTTTTCTTTCAACAGCGCTGTTTGCATTTGACCTTTCGCCTAAAATGTCGCGATACTAATAGAGGTGGACTTTCCTTCTTGAAGCAAAAAAATGTGCCTGGTTACCAGAATTGGCCGATCTCATTTTTAATAAAATTCTTAATTTGAAAACCAGAATACACGATTAGTTCATAACTTTATTACTATAAGTTATACGCTATCTATAAATATGTACATAATATTATATAATATTACATAAGTTCACAAATTTTCTCGATTTTTTACTCCAGAATTAACAAGTTTGTCTTCCGAAAGAGACTGCATATGTATAAAATGGCCCAGTGAACGTAAAATAATTAAATGACGATTTATACGCGACACTTGTCGCAAATGTTGCGATTGCAAAATCTCTCACTCTGGCCACCCTGCTCGAGAGGAACACCAACGATGCGCGCTTCCGCGTGACGGTTCGTAGAACGACGGTATCGACTTATGCTGACAAATTAGTTGGCGATTAGCCTCGCGCGCGTAAAAATTCGCAACAGTATTGCCACAGATTAAGCGCGCGCGCGCGCGGAGTGCAATTACGTGCACCAACGAGAGATCTTTCATTTTTCTCCCTCCCATCCGCGGCGTTCGATCTGCGCCGCGGTGTATAATTAATCGCGGTCGAACGGGTTTGATTGTTTTTTTTTCTCCGCGCGTTTTCGCGCTGCCGGTTTTCACCGCCGCCGCCGTGACGTGACCTCACGCGGGACAGAGAGACGCGTGTGCGTGACGTTGCCGACTCACGCGTGTGTTGCACTTTATCGCGGCGTGCACACTTTTGTCCGAGAGAGCCAGGCCTTCGGCCGATCACGGCGGGGCGGTACGGGTGAAACGGGTAGGGTAAGACAAGCAGATACCGGGACTTGAAACCAGGCCTGTCCCGGGGAGATAATTCTCAAAGCTTATTACACGAAATATCAAGGTCTTGCCTTTCTACGGTACGTACGTTCGCGCACACAGGTGCGCAGCGCGCACGCACACAGGTACTACACGCAGCGCAACGCGCGGCACAAAGCCGCACGTCCTCCCCGCGAAACGCGCGGCCCGCCCACGATTTCGTGATCGATGAAATTTCCTCAACTGACCGACGAGATGAGGCACGTTCGACTGTTCGAGGTTGCGTTCTCCTCGCTCGTTAGCTAATTGTGAGTAAAGGGCATCGGAGAGACTCGCAGTCGCGACCGCGCCGGGCGATCTTAAAATTGGAACGAGGGAATTGCGTTTGTCTCCCAGTTGCACCCCAGTCTACGTATTCTCGATGTAAATTCAGCGTTAAATGAAGCGACCAGTTTCCACTCGTTCCGCGTGTTAATCCATTGAGCGGAGAAACGAGTCAATTTAAGCTTTGGCTTGAAAATCGTTAAAATAATGGATAATAATGACGAATTAATTCCTCGCTAAGCGTGCGTAATGAAATTCGTTGGAGGAATTAAATTATAAAATATCATCGTTTTCATCTCTCACTCTTTGAGATTTACTTAAGAATGTGCGTATATTTAAAATAGAAATGCGTTTATCACGTGTCTCCTATTTAAATTTCAAATACAGCGTGTTTTTTCAGACGCAAACATTCATAAATTGATTAAAGAATTGCGGAATCGCGATAATCTCGTTTCGCGCCAGGCTAATAAATCCGGAAAGTACATGGAACGAACGATTTTGTTGAAAGATCTAAAAATTTTGCTAAAAATATATCTGAAAATAATTTTTTGTTGAATCATCAAAATAATTTACGTCATGAAAATTATCGTTTTAGTCACGTTCGATTAAATGCTATATACGCGTCGATACAATCGATCATTCTATCTATACTTCAGGCGAATTCTTCTAAGGCCACAAATTATTTTATTTAAGAAAGAAATGTGTATATCGTATACTTAATATGTTTCTACATGGAAAGAACAATTTTGCTGAATCCAGATCTGAAAATAATTTTTGTTCAATAAACAAAATAATTTTGTGCGAAAGTCAAAGTGATTGCTAGAATATCAAAACGTTTTATAGTAATGCTTA
>NW_012026900.1:280624-314456 GCF_000956235.1 Wasmannia auropunctata | reverse complement strand
TATCCCCTGTGTGCCTTGTCGACTCAGTTGTTAAAACTGATAAGCATTGCTATAAAACGTTTTGATATTCTAGCAATCACTTTGACTTTCGCATAAAATTATTTTGTTTATTGAACAAAAATTATTTTCAGATCTGGATTCAGCAAAATTGTTCTTTCCATGTAGAAACATATTAAGTATACGATATATATGTACACATTTCTTTCTTAAATAAAATAATTTGTGGCCTTAGAAGAATTCGCCTGAAGTATAGATAGAATGATCGATTGTATCGACGCGTATATAGCATTTAATCGAACGTGACTAAAACGATAATTTTCATGACTGCAGGCGTTTTGCAATCAGGATCGTTTGTAATGCTACATTTACTATGAATACATGCATAGGAAACGATATTATAAATGTTATGATGTTATAAATGTAATATTCAAGATAATTGTCAATAATCGAATATACGACCGATTTAATTGCGCGCTTTAATAATATCTTTTATAATCGCTAGAAATACGGCGTGTCCGTGCAGGCGTACGCGTGAACTCTTTGTAAATTACGCGCAGGAGAGCGCAAATATACGATTTTAGCGATTTAATTTCAACGAAATTTTATCTCACGCTGTCGCGTGTAATTGATCGATTATATTTATAAATATAATTATAGCTGCGTGCGGAAAACGCACTGGAAAAAAAGATCTCTGATCTCGAATATTACCCGCAAGAAACCGTCACGCTCGACACAACATAGGGATTGAGAAAGAGAACGGTATTGGCTGCCGACAGCTGGCTAAGCTTCCTACGACTTATGACCTATGTGTCGAGGATAAGAGCATAGTTTTATGTCTCAATTCACATCTCACGACGGTGTATAACTTAAGGGAAAGTACTACCTTCACGAGGTGGTTTTTTTTTTATCGCGAATGCACTCGTGTCGTTTTACACGCTACCTTTTTAAAGATAAACCTTAAACGAGTTAGTCGCAATTTCCAATTCGAAAGTATTGAAACACGTCTACGAAGAATAACTTCGAAAGGGTTGGGTAGTGCCTAGGTAAAAAGATAAAAGTTAAGTTAAAAAGTTAAAAAGTTAAATAATTTTAACTTAACTTAGTTACATTTTAGACTCTTAACTTTTAACTTAATTTAGTTATATTTTATCGGTAACTATTAACTTTTAATCTAATTTTCTTGAAGTTACATTTTTAGTGCTTTTTGTAAACCCAAAATAAAATACATGCGTCTAAGTTAGTGTCTTCAAACTCAAATTTGAGAACACATCAAGGTAATTGTAATAATATATTAAATATAGTCTGGCCGCGATTTATTTAGAAATCTTAAAATTATAAAATGAAAAAATTTAACTTTAACTTCTCAATTACTTTTTTTTATTAACTTAACTTTTAACTCAATTAATTTTATTATGAACTAACTTGTAGCTTAACTTAAGTTAAATTATTAGACTGTTAACTTTAACTTAACTTTGTTAAAAAAATATATATTATTAACTTACCCAACCCTGTAACTTCGTAACGGATAAATATTTATTGGCGCTTAAGATATTCTTCATTATATAAGTCTGGAACACGCTGTGTGTTTTACGATCAAGTTCTAACGAATAACATGATAAGATGGGAGTTTCCTTTCATGTAACGATCGTCAGACGCTCCTACTCTCCCCCCATACGTCTCTCTAACTTTATTTATTGTTTAATAAACACAGACAAGCGCACGATAAAGTGAAGTTGTAGCCGGATAAATGTGTGTTAGATAAAGACCAACAGGTGAGCCGTCTGACGCATTAAAATAATCGCGATAAGCCTAGCATATTGAAAATACCACGTTTGCGTGGTAATTAATCCACTTGTCATAACTACTCACGGTGGTCACAGTTCTTGTCTATCACGAACACGGCTCGTATATGCTAATGCGAATTTCGTCCTCCTCGTTCTCCATTTTTCAATCGATCTCTACCATCGTTTAATCAATTTTTCAGAAAATGAAGCGAAACGGTCTAGCCACCGTAATTCCTTCGCTGAGAAAATTAAGCTTCTCGAGGTAACCACATTTCGAGCTGAGTACTTCGTATAAACTGAAGATATTGAAACGATAAAATATTCTGCTTTTTATTTATAATTTCGAGTCTAATTTTAGCGAAGCTTAACGTCTACTTTGTACCCAGCATCGAGAGAGAGAGAGAGAGAGAGAAAAAATGTGTATTAAAAAATACAAAGCCCCCGACAGATTGTTATTAATTGTTACGTAGCCCGTGTTTATGCTGGTAAGAGGCAAATGCACGCTAATCTGTTATCGTTATTATCGGGAAAAATATTGAACGTAGGATTAAATGTAATTTGCCGATAGATACTAAATGTAACGTTTGTACGTGTACATTACAACATATTATACACTGCGACCTATACGTAATTTGCATTTAATCATGATAAATCACACTTAAATTACACTTAAGTACAATGTGAGTAACAGGTAACTCGTGACGCTTGGCATCTTATCCAGGACTCCGCGCCTTAAATGTTTCTATATCGAGAATTTACCGTTTGCAAAAATCATTTAAATCTCAACTGTTTTAACTGACATTTTAAATATCACGGTCGCGCTCGTAAAAGTATTTGTGAACGAGAGTATCCTTTTAATATAATTTAATCGTACTGTTTTTCGCGTACTTATTTTTTTAAGAAGACAGAATGTAAAAATAACTTTAGCCACTGAAAGTCGTAGGAATAATTGGTGAAGTAATCGCATACATTAGAACTTGAACCTTTGCTTGTATTAGCTCCTCTCTCACTATTCAGATCTTACGTATATTTATTTTTTGTGCTCCTACGGTTTATCCAAATATTTTCGTGAGTGACGGTGAATCTCATTATCGAGAGACAGAGAGAGAGAGAGAGAGAAATAGGATCGTAATCGAGTCTCAATCTTTTTCAGCAGCTTTCTTTGTGCTCGTCCCGTCGTCGTGTCGGCTATTTCAAAACCTGTCGTGCAAAAAAAAAATCGTCTCTTATTACCCAATCTGATCGTGCAACCTTTCACGAATGCATGCCGGGAGTGATGAATCCGGTGGGTTAGAAACCGGCCGACCCACGAACGTACGCGCGGACGGGTCCGACCGTCGGCCATGTGTTATACATATCCGTGTGTGCGTACGCATCGTGAATCGGGTATCGAGTGGATATTATCTCTGATGGTAGATTAGTTGATCATTATGTAACGGACGAGAGAGGAACACGTCGTGTGTGTTGCGTGTTAGTCCGATTACTCTCGACTCCGCTTCCACGCATGCCAACTCTCACGTCGAATCGCGCCGCCGCGCCGCGGCCGCGGCCGCGTTCGCGCTCCCCCCGTGTCGAAGATCACGTGCCGATATATGCCGATATAATTAAGCAGTTCTCAATTAAAATAACCTGGCACCGTCGCGCTTCTTTGCCCCGCGGGCGAAGAGAGAAATCGATTAGCGTCCACTAGCGCGGACGAAAAGCGGCCGCGCGGCGTCAAAAGTCATCACATACCGCGCGCGTCGCTCGGTTTGCGCAAAGCGAAATACACGTTTGTTTTTTTTCCTCGATAACGGACGCGCGACACTCTCCCACGGGCACGTTGAAACACGCGATTCGCGAGTACCCTCGACGATACGTCGGCAGCTGCAGAGTAGAACGTGCACCGTAGAGGTAGAACTGAGATTCCGTGTTGCTCTCCCGTATCGATATACCGATGTAATAACGATCATAATGAAAGTGAACTCTCTTCTTGCAACACAGCGCTGAATTGATCTTTAAATATCATACTCCGCTTTATCTTAACCTGTTTGTACACTTTAATTCCGGCGTTAACGATATCTCTTATACGCTCTGTACGTTACGCTTTTCACCGAGCATCCTGCTGGCTGTACACTTTAAATTCCGAGATAGTTTGCGCAAGTTAGTGAAAAGGAATAACGAGATACAGCATATGGACATCCTTCATCCGCGGTATTGTTACGAAATTTCTGTTGATCGCATTTAGCAGCTGCGTATATCGGATCCCAATGCCACCGTCGCGGGCGCCTTATTAGTTGTTATTACTTCGGGATCACGAGACGTTTTGTGTAAGTAATAATGAAAAGAAATAATGAGATATGACGTATGAATAGCCATTCGGAGTGCTGTTGAGAAATTTCTATCGATTGCGGCGGACGAGAGGCTGTATCTCGAAGTTTTCGATCAACAACGATGGTCTCGCTCACGCAAATCGTGTTGACCATTGATGATTTTCTGTATAGTTCATGAAGTGTGAGTAACGCTGTCATGTGAGTAAATCTGGCAGATAAAAATCATTTCAACTTCCGGCCGACGGAAGAGTGCAAGAAATGCTATTTTCGTTGAAATAACTTTCAATTAAAAAAAAAAATTAGAAGCATTCATTTTTAATATATCTAAACTAAATAAAATAAATAATATATATTCTCTGTTGTATCTTTCAATACATGGATGTTAATAAGTGAGTATTAAGTTACTCATTAATCATTAATAGTTTAGTATTATTCAAATTCGATGACAATAATAGTACATCCTCTTTAGCGTCGAGACACGATACTAGTGTCTCGTGATAAAGAAATAGAATAAAAAATATCCTGCTTTAAAAAAATCAATTATCAATTTAGATAGATTAGAATACAAAGAGATCGTCCCAACTTCATAATGAACATAAAAAAATGAATCGATACGTTAGTATAATAATGCAATATGCAAAAACATATTAACGCCAGTGTAAGATCATAATAGTCCCATACGCTCGAGACCAAATTAGAACGAGGAAAAGTGGTTAACTGGAATAGCGTGTTGAACAGGTGTGTCGAAATCGAAACTGTTTAGCATACACGTGTGTAAGCGTGTGCCGCGTATGTGCCTGCGTGCGCGTGTGTGTGTCCGTGAACGCAATCACGTTTCGCGCGCGGGACCATCGGACCGTCGGGATTCGATTGCTCGCGGGATTCTGACGAGATTTCGTCCCGTCGACCGAACAAGGTTGATACATTTATCACTGATTGTGAGTGCCCGCCGAAACGAGCAATAATGCCTCGCGTCTTTGTTCGCCGTGTATCGACGGGGCAGTTCCCCGCCGTCAGCGGCATTTCTTGTCGGCTTTGAAAATCCGGTTTCCTTGAATACGTTTCACACGTGTTTGTATCTTTACTTCGCAAACCGATACGCGTGTAAGATTAATTCGGTGCGGTACAGGTTTTCAGAAAAGATTTAAAAAAAAAAAAGAAATTCAATTCTAATGTCATATATCTGTACTCTTATTTTTAGTACTCTATCTAATAAAGTTAACATTTAGGAAAACAACTATCATTTTATTTAACGAAAGAGAGAGAGAGAGAGAGAAAGTTCTTGCAGTGTATGTTGTTTCGTTAATTTACATCTATCTACAATGCATAGATATATGCCTTGTACGTGAAGGTAAGAAAATGTGCACAGTTCGCAATCATCACGGTAATTCACGCTTTGTTAAAAGTATTTAAATGAAACACGAAAAGGCCATCTGATTTGTCATTTAATTTGTTACAGCTGTTTAACTTCGAGCATTTTTTGCATTCAATTTATGACTAAGCATAAATAAGCGTTCTAACGCTTACTTTTAGTAACTGGGAGAGAAGCAAGTAATGCTTAATTCTCTTTTTAGTAATGCATCTCTCTTTCTCTCAAGAAAAAGGATTTCCTGTCATTAATTTTGCCACGGAAGTTAGCATAGTTGAAGTACACGAAATAGTTGTAGACTAAACTTCGCCAGGCATTATCACACTATAGATTGCGGGCTCGGTTGCGGTTAAGGTTACGGTTGAGTGTTGGAAATCGATCCGAACACCAATCAGAGCGAACCAGTTCGTCGGTTGGGTTACTCTGATTGGTCGATTTCCAACACTCAACTGTAACTTTAATCGCAACCTGCAATCTGTAGTGTGATTACGCTTTAGGTGAGATATTTAGAACAAAGTTTCATAATTGATACAAAGCATTTTGCACGACACTTCCGATGTTGATTAATTATATGCGGCGTGTACTTTACTATTGTGCGCTGCAACAAAATTCCATTGAAACGCAATCGCAGAAAAAAATATGAAGCTCTATGATACGACATTCTTGCGAACTTCACAAATTATTGGAACAAACGACATGTCAAATGCTGTGGAGGGTTTTGATAAATTACAGGTATAAATGTCGAATCTGCGTGATTGATCAAATATCAAAATATGGATTTAATTACTATCGTACTTGTTAATTAAATATCCAATCAAACATACGTATATTGCTATAATAAATAGTTGATGTATTTTCCGTTATTTAAATTAATCTGGCGCTCTGTGTATTTAATCTGTGCTCTCCATTTGAAAGTGACAAGCAAATACATACATACGTTCAGATCAAAAATTCAAAGTGTCGCGTAGCGAGATACACTCAAATTTAATCGTTAAAAAATTATTATTGCCGATAAAACAATATCGCAATAAATTAACAATAATCTACAATTTTCATTCCATATCACTTCGAATCTGTGAAACAAACGAATTGCGCGAAATACTCGCTTCGACAAGTCAATGCATTTGCAATCGTTAATCGCGGGAGTTAATTAATCGCGCGGACGAATAGCAGGACGAATCTCGTTCGTGTAAGAAACAATCGCGTTTGGTATCTTCTGGTACTCGATACAATTGCGTTTTGACGAACAATACGGCAACATGTGAAGCGTTACATACATCGCGTTACTTACCGATTCGAATTTCGATCGAATGACAACACGCGTGGCGGCCTTGTAAATCAAAACAAAGGGGCCGATACAAAATATTTAACGTATTATGAAAGATAAAAGTATACGAGATATTCTGTTGCTTCCATCTCAAATTATACATATTTGATACAACTCGAATGGCTCGATCCGGCGACTCGTACATTATTCCGCGTTATTAATTTTAAAATAACAGTGACATTATATTTAGACGGAAGGATAACACTAGAACCGTGGCGATTTAGGCCTCCCCTAGAATTGTAGATGAATTGTTTATTATTCTTTTGTAATTTTTTGATAGATGAACAAAGTGGTAATGAACGAATACACTTTTTTAATACTAATTCAATCTACGCATAGCTATAATCAGCGACAGTGCAGAAAAAAACTATCAGATGAGTCAAAAATAGCACAGCTGCGGTTCTAGAATTAAAGCTTGATATATCCGAATCTAAGATAATCGTTAACTGTAAATTTGACAAAATAATAATTTATGATTTTTACTCTCAATCGTTCCGATCCCCGCTACTCCAGATAAATAATTCGTGATATATCCATTTCGAGATAAGCAATCATTATTTTGATACATTTGCGAATTTTTAGATACTAACGCGAACTAATAATCGCTTACTGTATAATCGTGAGATATTATGGTAATTCTTTTTTTTCTAATATTTATCGCGACTATATTCGAGAAGGAAAATGACACATGGTTCTCTATATCTTGGCTTAATTGTCACTATGCGATTAATAACAATTTGACCCACGACGACTGACTATTCGTATTGTATACTGCCAAAATCAAACATTAAAGCCACAAAATATTCATTACAAAATAAATTTATGCTCTAAATAATATATAATATATTCTATTCCTTATTTTCACAAAAATGTTAAGATTAAAAAATTATGAGTATACATACTCATGTGTTTTTCATCAAAAGTTGATTGAACCGTGAGAAACAAAACTCTCAATCAATCTTCATTTAAATTCATTAATATAAATACAAATAAAGAAAACTGATTCTCAAGATTTGTTCATAGAATATATCACATTTTGAAACTGATTTTATTTAATTTTTCAATAAAATTATAACTATAAATATGGGCATAAATATTTTAATTTGTAAATCAAAGGTGATAATAAGAAATTTTAAGAGCTTGTCTGATCAGAATTCCATTTCCTCATATATAACTTTTATTTTTAATATAATCCGAGGTCGATGTTCTCGTTGACACAAAGACTACACGACGAACCAACAAAACTATTAGATATTGCCACGTCACATCCGCGTGATAAATGACGTTTATCGACTCGGGCATCGTATAAAAAATAATTAACCGCAGGCGCGCGTTGGCCTCATTTAAAAATCATGTTGATGTAATTAATATCACGGGCTTTCACTCGATTATTATCAGAACCTCATTGTAAGACGTTGCCAGGATATCAAATAACAAGAAGTAAAGGATCATAACGTAGCCTTATATAATTTATGCGGAATATAGTAAACATCGACAGTAAAAACATGAAAAATCCATTTGTAACGGAAACAATTTTCATATAATCCTATCTAATGATTTATGACTTTACGTAGTCGTCATTTTAATACGCTCATTAATGAATCTTAAAAGCATTAATCTTTGCATTATTAAAATAAAATCGTAACAATGAATATAACAGAAAATTGAAAAAAAAAAACTATCGTTATGTATTAGACGAGAAAAATACGTAAGGAAATAAGTATATATAATAAATTTAAAAATTAGGAAAAAATAGAAAAATCTTATCTTATTTTTCATCGTAAGACGATATATAATACTCGCATAAAACAGACTCATTATTTTTCAAAAATTCTAAAATATCTCTGTACGTAATGTCACATAGTTCAGAAAATTATCTTAAAAACATGCTACATTCCACATGAAAAACATCGAAATTTATAGCACGCCGTTAAAAGTTAATTAAAAAAAGTTCTGCGCGACAGATCTCTCACGTTTCCAACTTTTTTTTTAAATTAACTCTTAAGGGCACGCCTATAAATTTCGATTAGAAATAAGACGATAACTCGCTGGAAATTGCGTGGCATAGAGTAGAATTTACCTTGTGCCCCAGTCGGCACGGTCCAGATTCTCCCGTGGGATCAATGGGTCGTTGCTCCCCGTACCGTGCGACGACCGGCAGGCAGGAGTAGCGACCGAGGCTGCGTTTGCAAGAAACAACGACGTTTCAACGTCAACGCGCTTATTGTTTCTTGCATAATACACGCGCGTATAAATGTTAGCAGTTTGCCTGATTCACGAAGGCGTCACGTAAGCGACGCATGATATTTGCAAAAGCATTTTGCGCAATTTCAATGGGAACGAGTATGTATATATATATATATATATATACATATTTTGAGCGTTAAAAAAACGGAGGAAAAATATTGATTCGTTCCTTTGCAGCCTTCAATTTATTCACGTTTCTTCGTGCTTCAAAAAATTGCCAAACATGACTTGATTTCTCGAGGAAACCGCGGTATCTTGTAAGACTACTTTAAGTTTTTAATCATATAGCATTTTCATACAGAGTGTAGATGAGTATTCCTCGGCGAGGGAAAGTACACACCGCGCGATCGTCTTTTTCATCGAGCACGATATAATAATTCCGTTATGAGTCCCGATTTCGTTACGTCCCTCCGTCTCTCTCTTTCTCTCACGTCGGGGAAGACGATATTTATCGCGGCCTTCGCGGAGAGATATATCGCCGATCGAATCGAGCGATCCCCTATACATGCTCTCGGCTTACACCGTGTCGACGTCACGGAGATTGGAAAAACTTTCCCTGCATGGCTTAAGCACCGTCTTTGACAATACGGAAGAGGGCAATTTACGAGAAGATTCCATCGGGTGCAACGTGGCGTGATGGCTGAGGAATGCGAGCCGAGGAAAAAAAAAGAAAGAAAGAAAAATCGGAAAAAAAAGAAGCACCGGTACGATCACACGGTAAAATGGATTTTATATCCCGCGGAGACTTTCTCTAAAACATAGACGGTCACGCGGATCTCCTCATCGCGCACGGCGCGAGACCTCATCTACGAGCAATATCCGATAACTCGGAATTTACGCGTGGCTGTCATCATCGAAACTCATCTCGATATTCTCCCCGCGCGCGCGCTGAGCCTTCTCTCAATATTTTCCCCTCGCCATATTGATTGGATCTCGATATCTTGCGTTGCGCCATCGTCTTTTGTGTAATATACACGTCCGAGGAATGTTTCTGCATATATACGTGCGTACGTTTAAAAACAGTCGAGACGCACAGGTTCTCGGTGAAATTAATGCTAAATCAAATAAAAATTCATCAAGATCTGTTATCTATTTGACGTACTGAAAATTCAGTTCAGTCAATCACTTTCGCGTGTATATATATAACTTAATTGTGTCCTCGTCCGTAAATAAGTCCGTAAGTACTTCCCATTTATGTTGTTCCCGTTATCGTTTTATGACAGTCGAAAATAGCACTTAATAAAATACTCAAAGAGCACTCCGGCTAATAATAGAGACAACGCGCCAGAAATTTCAAGATGGTTATTTCCAACGGCCGAACTCTCTCTCTCTCTCTCTCTCTCTCTCTCTCTCTCTCTCTCTCTTTTTCTGTCTCTTTCTTTGTTCCGGCTTTTAATTTTCATATCAACAATGCCATTGTTTTGCAACTATATCTCGGCGTGACCGCACCAGCTTACAAATCGCCTGCGAATTGGGCACATCCTTCCGTACTTCCTGCATAATACGTTTATCGCTCGGCCACCGAGAGATTATCGCATAGGCTAACCTAAATATATACATATATCGCAGATATTTAATGTAACAGACCGAGAAGCTCGTATCTTTCAGTAGACTCGCTTTTTACCAGGCGCGCACTCTCGCTATCTGTGCCACGCACTTCCGTTTGATACAGCATACCTAATTACGAGCGCACACACGACGTCTCTTTTTTTATCGCGTTGAAGCACAAGAGGAGATAGTTGTGTTTTAGCGAAGGATGAAGAGCGAAAGGCTCATCGCGCGCCGATGTCGTTTCCTTTAAATGACTTTTAAATTAAAAAAAAAACGGATCGTCACTACGCGCGGTAATGTTAGCCGCGAACGGACGAACAAATCGTCTCGATTTGTGTCGATGCGCGTTAACGAGTGCCCGCGGACTTAATTATCTCCCGCCGGGCTAATCGGGACGAACAACACACACGCGTGCATCAACGCGTGACGAGTACCTATAACATCGCGCGCGCCACATATACGGCACGCATTAATAGACAACGCTCGCAACGTGCCGTGTGCCCATGCGCGCCGTGTACATCAATGTTAAATGTCCGTCGAATGCCGGAAAACCGTGCGTTACCAACGTATCGTGCCTGAAATGACGCTCGTGTTTGATTGATGAATGCAAGTAAACGACGACACAAAGCCGCATCCGCCTTGCGAACGTTATACGTGCGTCTCTCCGTGCGCGTTGTACGCGAATACGTGAAAGCGAACGTGAGACCGGGCCACATATTCGCACCTGTAGAATGCGACTGGCACCTTATAAAGCGGCTTTAGAATCATCGGAGAAGTTGTCGAGTTAAATGCGTTCCGAGGTAATCTCTCTTGAGAATTATATTCGAGAAAATTGCGATACTTGAAAATTGCAATACAGCGCTTAAAAAAAAATGAAATTATCCATACTAATTAATGTGCTTTCAAGTAAGACAAATAACATCTTGTTTTAATTAATGACACTAATATTTTTTTAGCTTAGATAAGACTTACTTCGAAGACGTATATCTATATGACTCGTATATGTTAACACTTTGATTGCCAAGCTGATTTCCGCGTGAGTTCTCGGAGGCTCAAAGTCGAGAATTCGACTATTTATAAAATATGAAAAGTCAAACTCTAAAATAAACACTATAAAAATAAATAAATAAATAAAAATAAATAGTATATATTAATATACATTGTAGTTTGCATTATTATATTAAATACATACGTTAATATATAGTATATATTAATCTGTTACATAATATATATGTTATTTTGCAATATATTAAATCTTTAATAATATAATTTCAGAAAAAGAAATGGAATAAATAAAACTCTCATTTAAACTGAGATAACGAAGATCTTTTTGCAATTAAAACAAATAAAAATAAACAGAAATATAGAATAATGAATTTTGGTTTTGCTAAATCTAATAGATTTATTAAATACAGATTTTGTAATAATATTTTAATATTTTTTTTCAATGTGTTTAGAAATACTTAGTAAAAACCTGAATGAGTAAATAAAATCGTCCTCCATAAATGGATAAGAGAACCCTTGAAATTAATGCATCAACTTAAATATGAGTGACATGGCAATCAAAGTTAAAATGATATAAAATCAAAACAACGATTTAAAACTTCTATGATAAATCTCGAGAAGACACGTTCCACAAGTTCATATGAATTGCAAATCGCAAGAATAAATTTTATTTCATCAGAATAAATTCGTATAAAAAAAAAGAGACAAAGAGAGAGATTTTAAAAGATCTTATATATATATGCGTCTGAGTATATTAAAAAATGAAAGAGAATTGTAAAAAAAAAATATTGTTCCTCGAGGTATACTGCATCATTAAAGCCTGTTTTTTTTCTTTTCCAATATATGCGGATATAATAGCTAATAATAAAGCAGTCAACATTAATGCTACTTATCGCATTAGCCATCGAGCTTTTTATAATCACTCGCAAATTGGATAATATTGCGTGCATTATACACGTTTTTGTTGCGCGTCGCCAAGAAATTACCCCTCCACGCCGCGCTCACTGAGATTTCTATAATATTACTCCCGCGAATTGTAGCGCGTAAGAAGACTACGATTTACGTAAAATCGTAGTCCCCGCAGACGCATGTACATTATGTCGCAACTATCGTCCACTTCTTAATGCTTGCTAGCGCGGGATTCACGCGCCGCGACCAGTACCTGTATCGATGGAAGCATTACATCCGACGCGGTATGCGTTTCTCCGTTTACGCAACGGCTGCCCTCCAGCGTTTTGCGCGAAGGATGAAGGATTTGCATGCGAACTATGTGGGCATTACGGTTTCATAAGGTCATCCGCGTCGACGGAGACTCCTCGCACTCTCAACGGAACTCGGTCGATCTTTTTCCTCTCCGTCGTGCAGCTTATAGCCCCATACGTGTCTGCCGCTCGCTCGTAGATTCACCGTCCGCGCGCTTTCGCAAAATTGATTCACGATAATATCGGTGATTCACGTTCGAGGGAGTCAATTAAAAAAGACAAAAACGAGAGTGCGCATATAAAGCGCGAGACGACGCGAAGTTAAATACACCATTGCGTAAGGTTCGAGCGTTTTACAAATCTCGCCATAAATAATTGTTGTGATATAAAGTTTGCTATCGCTTAACGCATGTACGTACGTGGCGCGTATATACATTTTTCTGTCTAATTTATCGCTCTTCCCGGTACATTATGATCTCCCGCGCAAAGTAACGAATAGTGCCGACTCATTAATCCGTCCGCCTGCCATTCCGAACGTTGTAAACGTAGTAATAAATTACCTCTTACTTACAAGTTTTTAAAATATCATGATCATGTTATATCGTAGTCTCAAACATGTGCTCGTATATGTCCTAATTAGTAAAAATAATAGTTTCTCTATCAATTCTTCCTTATAATGTAGTTTTCCGTAAATAAATCGCATGAAAATTGAGCATTACACTAAAATGATTAAATATTGTGAAAATATAATAAATATAGTATAAAGACATTTTCTCTTGCTTTTTCTTTCTTCTGTCTTCATTGTTCTAAATTGATTTATCACCATATATACCTTCATCCTATACACAAGAACAATTAGTTGATAATTTTCTACCGACGGAATACTGTAAAATCACTATCAATTAAATCTATTGATAGCTGCAATTGTGATTGTTAAATTCTGCCAATAAATTACGCGATGCGCGTTTGATGCTGCGATTGAATAAAATTTTTAAAGCTTAAGAAGCTTTTTCAGAAACAAGACAAGCAATTGCTATAGAGAGAAGAGATAAATTCCATTTTCATTAATCCAATTATAAATATAATAAATATTCTCTCTCTTTATCTCCTCTTTCTTAATATTCGATTCTATTTAAAGATTGATTTATTACCACATATATACACGAGAACGATTATTTGATAACTTTCTACCGACGGAATATTGTAGAATCACTGTCAATTACACACACGTACTGATAGCTGCAATTAACACTAGACAATTGTTAAATCCTTCCAATAAATTACGCGACGTTTGATGCGATGTCGCGAATAAATAAAATTATTAAAATCTAACAAGCTTTTGTAGTTTGAAACAAGACAAATAATTATTATAGTAAGAAGAATATATATTCTTCTTCAATTCAATTAAAATTGGATTATAAAGAACTTTTTTATCTAGCTTTCAGAATTATTTTGCACGGATTTATATTGAGTTATTAATAAACGAGTTATTATATAATTCTCGCAGGATTTCTTTTAAACATAACCACTTTATAAAATTTAAGTATTTATAAAAGGAACAATAAACTTGTCGCTCACATCAAATATCTTTAAATTTCGCAAAATTAAAAATCTGTTGATTGAGAAAACTGAATGTGTTTGAAAAGTTAGCGAACTCTTTTCAGAAATGTTTACTTCGATCATTTTTAATTAAGCATCCGTATCTCGCTGAAACATTTTCGATAATCATTTATTTTTAAAACGAAGTCTGAATCTAATCACAGATCTAATCAAAATCTTATATTGCGATAAATGAGTACTTGAAATATATAGAAACAAATTTTAGAAACGAATGTACAGATTCTACGTTAAACGAAACCATTCGAATCGGCAGATTTACATAGGGTTAAGACTTTCGATACACGATCGTCCGAATGCATCAAGGCAATACTACCTTTCCTTCATGTCCTTTCACGTACGATTATTGACCTTTGACCTCCGCCGACGAAACCCGATTCTATTTAAGGATCTCCAGCGGCTGCGTGTCACTGTGTGACCAGCCTCGTCGCTTAATGTACACGAGGGAAAGACAATCGCTCGTAACGGTCTCGTGACGTAAGACGCGCGCAATCTTCGGGTTTCCACGCGCAAAACCCCGATAAGATCGCTTTGTTACACACGGAGGAGAAGTCATTCATTATCGCGCGCACGCAGTCGTCGTCGATTATGGTATTCCGCGCCGGAATGTTGTGGGTGAGCTTTCACCAGGGGAGAGTGGAGCCGCTGGACTTCCGATGACGCGCGTCATCGTCGACGCCTTTCCAAGGGGAGAGACGCGCTTTTGAATCGATAATATCAGGGTGAGAGAGAGCAATTCCGGCGCCGCGACGAGCCTCGTCGAATTTCAATCGAGCGGCGACCACGCGAGAGGCCCTGTATCCCGGGTTGTTACTCCGATAATTTCAAAGTTTCGGGAAGCGTGTGATTATTATCGGAGAAACTTTCATTGTCGTCGTTACATCGCGCGAGCCCTGCGATAAGCGTAATTTATTGTGTTTGCGCGCGCGTAGTTTTATTCCTCTACCTGTTATCATTAATATAGGGGGTATAGTGAAACCTAAATTTTAGATACACGTGGTAGTGCCATCATAGTTTACTCGGGCCATTTGCGCATTTTGCCCATACTGCAAAAATAGCACATCTCGGAAAACGAATCGCACTTTCATCGCAAGGCCCAATTTTTCCGAGATCTTTAAAATAAAAGAAAACCTAACATGTGCAATCTTTTTATCTGTTTTTATTTTATGATTAATATTAATGACAACTCGATGTGATTGAGTTAACAAAATATAATAATTAAAATTAATCATAAGACTAAATTTAAATACACAAATGTCTCCTGATATTATCTCTGAAACTTAATAATATACATTTAATCCTAGAAAAAACATGATAATAACATGATAAATTAATCACAGAAATCAATTACATGAACTGAACAGTTTTACTATCTCTTGGCAGATCTTTCTGGAGATTTGTTTGTTAAAATTACTTCTTTATTCATTGAAATTTTTAATCTGGATGACGTTTAAAAAGTCTACTTACGTAAAGCTTATAAAATGACTTTAAATATATGCATACAACTTGCGCATATTAACTTATCAAATAAAAAAAATTCGAGAAAAATACATACTAAAATGGTGAATGTATTCAGCTGGATGGCAGTTGAGAGAAAAAAAGAAAATCGGGCTGCATGCAATATTCACTTAAAATATTTTTAAAAAATAATTTGTATTGAGATAAATTGTTTTTTATTATAATGTAAGTAAATTATCGTGAGCTATGAGATAAGAACAAATTTGCATTGCGTATTTAGAAGCTCAAATCTTTGTCAAATGCGTGAATCTTTCAATCAAACAAACAAGCCTGCTTAATTATCCTCCAAGAGATAATGTCGCTCGTGCGACGTGTACTCAATTGCCCAAAATACGATAAGCAATGTTGCGTTATCAACGCTGCGCAATGGTAAACGTCGTAAAGCAAATTGTACCCGCGCGTCAAAACACGCACGCACGGTTAATTTGTTAATCAAAAAATTAATTGTTCCACTTCCGACAAGCTTATAAGCTTATTCCATTTAAGCGTCGCGATATTATGTCTTTTCGCGGAATAGGATCGTCGTTATTGCGTAACCAAGCACTTGCTCGTTACGAAAATTACGATATTATCGAACGCGAGAAAGAGGGTCACGATTTTAACTGACTTCTGCAATAACGTGGGAACTTCAATGAAAACGAGAGAGTAAATAAACTTTTATCTTTTTGCATCAAATGCATTTTCTCTGTAATTTAATTTCATGTATATCGGAACTAGAGACTTCACCTTTGTTACTTGACTCCGAAAGTCAAGGATATGTTATTAATGAGTTTCGACCAATTAAAAAATGAAAGATAAAGAGGGAGAAAAACTGTGTTTTCATAACAACATTTCAAGTTTCGTCATTTTTAGATATTATTAACTCGGTATATCTATCTATTTTTACAGGCATTAAAAAATTTGTTCTTATCTTAATTGCTTGTAAAAAATTATAGCAGAAATAAATCGTATTAACCTTTAAATGGTACAAGAGTGCGAATTCGCACCGCAAAAGTTTTCGAATTGTTAACATTTGCACAGAGATATCTGTCGCGGCTATTCGCCGGCTAGTCGCGGCACCAGTGTTCGCGGCATTAGTGGGTGCTCGAAAGAAGTGTACCATTTGAAGGTTAAAATTCAAAATCAAAAGTTTTGCTACATTAAAATGCAACTATAAGAGTATTTAATTATTCATGAGTTAACTGTTAAATACTTAAATATAATTCAGACAATTAATCGTGAAATAAATCTTTATAGAGTTATATTCCTTTTGAAAGAATGTGCTTATAAAATCTTTAAATAAAATCTGTTCCTCGCAATCTTGATATCGCACCTTTCATGTTTCATCAACAACTATACATATGTGGACTGAACATAAACATTTCAATATTCATAGAGACACGAAACGCGTGTGGATAAGAGGACTCATAAAATTTGCTAAATAATCTCCAAACCACACGCTATAAATTCTCAAGAGCAATTCACTTCTGATTTGAGAAGCTGCTGAGAATCAGATGCACGGGCATCGCCGCTAATTTCCGATAAGAAGTCAATTATATCGCTCGAGGATAGATAGACGTATGCATTGACGGGCCCCTTCCTTTCGCGGTCTATCGACCGCTTCGCGCCTACGTCATCGTCGTGGCTGCAATTTAAATGTGCGAATCCGCGAGTCACCTTTTGCGCGAGCCGCATTGTAATATCAAAGCCAGTCCAGCCGTACGTCTGGCGGGATTAATTGCTATGACAGACAGAGTCTGAAAGCACATCTCGCCTCCACCTACATCACGGACAAGCATTTTCGATTTATGACGAATCCCGCGCAACATATATATATATATATGTACAATCCGTATACGTTAACCTTTCGGACGAGAGCGAGATGAACGAAAGAAAGAGTGAGATACCGTTCGTAGAGCCTCTCGTTTTACTTTCGCGACACTATATAATATTACACGGACGCACGACCTTCTTCTCTGGTATTTCGGGTAAATAAGAGATGCCACACTCTCTAGCAATGCTAGAGAACTGTGTATGTGGTGTGTGTTATGTGTGTGTGTGTGTAATATTCCGCCCTAGGAAATATTATAGCGTACACACACGAGAGGAACATCGGTAAAAAATACAAACGCTTACTTGTGAGCCGACGTCACTACAATCTCCGTTGTAACTTTAGCCCCGGCCGAGGCCTCGAAATAGGCTACGTATTGGCCCGACGTATCGGCCCGACTTTCCATCAACAATGTGCGATTGCGCAATTCAGGCACTTCAACCGAAATGCAAATTTTAAAAATCTCACGCGTTTTGCTGTCGCGATGTAGATACGGTATAATGGACAGATTCAATTAAAACAGTTTTTTTTCTTCTCAAAATATAAAAGTCTCCTGTATGTATCGTTATTGTCTTGGCATTTGTCTATTTACGTTTCTAATCGTCAAAATTTGTTCCCCTTTGACTGAAAAATTCAAACCGCTCGAAGATCTCGTGTGCTATTTCAACGAAAGGCTAAAGGACGGAATTAGGTTGAAAATTCGCTTTCGGCAAATATGAAATAACGAAGTGAATCATAAATGTCGACGTCCTTTATTTGACACGCTATAAACTCGCTCGATCACTTTAGATTATGCTCATTATATATTTAGATTGTGCAAATCATTGATCCCACGCATGCTAAAATTAATCGTACTTTTTTTCCTTCCGATACTGTCGTTACTTATCGTCGGCCAATGGTGCGAACCTCGTCGAGATCTATGTCACTGGTCGATCGACCAGTGGTTGGTTCGCGTTAATGCGGCCTCGTGCATATCTGTATAGATAAACTTTGCCTATCTGAGCAAAAAAATGTTCGGCCGTCGTTATCGCTTCGGTGCATAGCGAATTAGCTGACGCGTCGCGATCCGCCAAGAAAATAACCATTCAAGAAAGTTCGAAAGCTCGATGTTAATAGCGTCGGCGACGCCGATAATCTTATTTGTCGCGCTACGAGCTCGGTCGTCTCGGTCCACTCCTTCTCCTCTCCGCGGCATCATTCCGCCAACCCCCATTTATCGCGCGTGTGTGCTCTGCATCTGCACGAATCACGAGATTTTCAGCATTGCATAATACGCGTAAACATGTTTGGCACGTTCAAGCACGATTAAGGACGCATTAAGGCATTCACGCCTTAATCATTTACGCACTTAGTGCCGAATATCTGCGAAGATACCGGCAGCTTCCAGATGTCGAAGATGACATCATCTCGCGTGAGAGGAGCGTTTGGCGAAAGTAAATTAACGGAAGCGCAACGCGATTAATTTTGTTGTAAAAAAAAACGCAAATATTCCAAGATCTTTCGGAAACTATAATATAGTAATACAGTCCGCGCCGTTATCTTCTCTGCAAACGCTGCCTTTCTCACGAAATGTGTTTATTATCTCGAGAGCAATGGTACCGATAACATTTTTATAAATCAAAATACTATGTTAGCAAGTCTACGCTTATCACTATATATGCTGTGGCCTGACGTTCGATCGATAACCGTGCCATTGCTCTGGGAGCAATCTCGTTGTTCGAAGATGCAAAAGGCGCGAAGGCGTGACGTCATTCCCGACGCAAATGATCGTTTGACGAACGAAGGAGTGGATGCGTGGGTGTGCGAGGAGTATTAAAAAGCTCACACGGCGCTAGGCACGGCGACAGCGACCACAAAATGAAATAAAACAGTCTGAAAAGTATTTATGCGAAGAGAAAGAAACTCGTAGATATACGAGGAGCTTCCTTCGGCTATAAAGTTTCGATGTAACTTCACACTCGAACTTTGATTGAAAACGAGTCTTCAACAAGTGGCTAATCTTTCCGTAATCTTATATCGACAGATATCCAATTTTCTTCTCTTTTCTCCGTTTCTTTCAATTAAATTTCCCTCCCTTTTTTTACAGTTTAATATTAATTTTTCATGGTAACATATGTAATCAGATCTAATTTTAAGCAAATTTTAACTGATTTTAGCCAAAAATTGCTTGGAAACAAATATCCTGTTCTTTTGACAAACATATAGATTGTCATTCACACTGACGTTCTTCAATACAAATAAAATTATTATTAAAAATTAAATATTCCAGAACAATATACTCCAACAAATTCTTGACGATCTCTTATCTAAGGAGGATATAGTTCTTTTCCATCGAATGCTCGTTATAGCGCGATTATTACTTAACTACTTTGTGTGCTTAAATTATTAAAAAAATTGATGAATCGTCAGTTTAAGTCGTCAATGCGAATTTCAAGAATGTTGATGATATCATTGATTACTCTCTCTCTTTCTCACTACGTAAGTAAATAATTATCTTATCACGTGTGACCTTTCTCGACCGTGGAAATTATTTCTGCCATATGCGCATCGACGACACATATGATAAAATTTCCGGAGTGTTCGAAAGTCGTGATACCAATGTCATTCGTGTTTGGATGGTTCGTAAAATACATGTCGAATAACATTTTTATTGGACATTTATCTTTATGCTGCGGAAAGTAACAGAGACTGCAGAATGCCATAAGAAGACATTATTGCACTACGTTAGACTTAGAAAATGTTTGAAAAATACAGTTCTCTTTATGCATTGATATTTCCGTTTCACATATGAAAAGAGAGGAATACGAATGATGTTACGTAAAAGTCGCGAAAACCGTATAGTCTGTAAACACATACGTATACATTTAAGGTGCAGTTTAAATTTCGCTCAAGTGTTAAGTTTTCGTTTGAGATACGTATTAATTAAAGTTGATAAATATCAGTAAATAGTAAATATCATCAAGTTAAGCATTCGTGCAAAGTTTCTATTGGATTAGGAAAACTTTGTTGCAGACGGATTTGAATGGGACATACATATACAGTGGCTGGCCAAAGTTTTCGACCATCATATTTTATGCGAAGAATTTATTCACATATATAATATTTTTTATCACTATATTTTATGATATCTTTTTAAAAATACATCATGTGAATAAATTTTTAAGTGTATCAATTGTACCTTTTATTGCTCATTTAAAATTGAAGATATTAAAATTTGTTATACAATATATTTAATAATTTACAATAAAATTATTTATTGGCCAAAAATTTTTGGCAGGCACTGTAATATATGTTACAATGTCCATTAAAATTTGATCAAAATTTATATTATTTCTCTGTTCGAATGTGTGTGTGTGTGTATTTCGCATTAAATTGCACACACATATATTTTTATTATATATATCTATTTATATTATGTATAATTTTCTATTATATAAACAAAATAAAAATATATATGTAACAAAAAATATATATATGATAAAAACGTACATATGTATGTAATTTAATGCAAAATACCTTGCAACAAAGCGGACAAATGTTACGTGGCGAGCCAATGCGTGATCAATATCACCTTTCATTGAAACTACAGCGGCCGGTAAATTAATACATACCGGGGCACTGATTGGCCAACGCCACCGTCGATCGTGGCCAGCCGCAAACACCCGTTATGCTAATTTAATAATTGTCGTTCCTTATAAATTCTGCCTTTTCCATTCGCTTCCCTTCTCGCCGCGGCGATCGAATCGACGCGCAGTTGCGTTCGGCGTACACGCGGCGCACGCACCTAAGCGTAAAAACGGCGTTTAAATGGGAACGCTCTTTATCCACGCCCACGATCGATCGAATAGCGCGAAAACAACCGTTGACGGATCGTTCTGCGACATTTCCACGGTATTTCGTCGCGAGCAGAGTAAGCAAAATCTCGCTAAAACGTATCAAGAAAGAAGTGCTGGAGTATCTCCGCCGTCGAAAATTCTATGAAAAAGATACGATAATAGATTACGAGACAAGAACGTCTCGTTTTAAAATAAACTACGGGATTGTATTAAATGATTAAACTCGAAATGTCGCCACCGATACTTTGCTAGTGTGTGGAAAAAGCTGTAGATACTTCCATTCTATCAAGTTTTCTTGTTCTCTCTGATCTTGAATGAAAGAGTAAGATATATTTTACACATTCCTTTTTATTGGAATTTCTAGTGTGGTTTGAAAGTTTGGAAGTATAAACGATTCTACTGAGGCCTGTTCTTCAGGCTTTCAGCTGAACTTCTTGCACGATTTATCTCCCAGTTTGTTTTTCTTTCTCTACGAGAAAAGAAAAAGAGAAAAGATGAACGGTGCAAGAAGTTCAGCTAAAAAAAAACTGGCTTATATAAATTCAACTTGTTTCGACTCGCTATCGAGCGATTAAAGGCCGAAAGACTGACAATCTCGGATTGCTCGAGTACGCGCAATTTCTAGACAGATTCCCCGATTTCGCTTATCTAATCGCCATTATCTTTTTTACGCACGAATTCCTTTGCGACAAATATTTCGATTTGCTATAACACAGCGAGATAACGCGCGAGAGAACGTGTTTCCTCAAAGTCCGCAATCTCGGAAGTAACGAGAGAGGTTCTGTTTAGAGAGATTGACGTATCTTGTGTGTGACTATGGATAATAAATCATACTGGCAAACGACAACGCGGATATATATACAGAAAATGCCAATCCGGTATAATCTGCAAATTCTTTGGCTAAAGTGGATCTTCTTCGCGATATGTAATATAATGGCAAATGAGGGTTATTTTACTTGAATTTTTGGAATATACTAATTTTCTCAATATTAAATATTTTGATAATTTTAATCTAAAGCTCTGTTCAAGTAAAATTACTTAAAAATTAACTGACACAAATAAATTGTATCTTAAAAATTTTGTCCATAAAAGTGTTTTGTTCGTAAGTTTCATTAAATTTTTTTTTTTTAAGAACGATTTAATATTAAATTGTTAAGAAATCTAGAAATGATCTTGAAAAAATCGTGAGATAATCTTTATAAAATGAAAATCGAAAATAGTAGAAAACAATTCTATGATGCTAAAACATTTTAAGTTATTTATTTTTAAACGTCTGTATATTATATTACATTATTTTAATTGTAATTTTATATATAATTACGTACCATGATTTTTAAGATTTAATGTTCTGTCAGAATAATTTATACCAAAAAAAATTAATAAAATATTTCTTGTTATTAAATTGGCTTGGCATATTTCATATATAATATATTCAATACTTAACTAAAAGGTACTAAATTTCGCAGATTTGATTTGATTTGCACTCAGAACTTGTTTTCTGCATCAAGATTATTAATTCGTTTTTTCTTATATTCGGTTTTTTTTCTCATTTAAATTGGACTCACAATATCACTTTGTATCTGCGCTAATCTGAAAAAATAGTCACTCAGACATAAAAAAAAACACTTTTATTTTTGTTTAATAGCCATGCAGAAATTATACAAAATTAAATACTAAAAATTCAAAAGAAAAGTTTTAGCTCTTTTTTGATTAATTTAGTAATTTGCTTGTGTGAGACTTGAATGCCATAAGTGGCATTCTCAATTTAAATAACCGAGACGAGGAAGAATTAATTGCCATTATAATACAAATCGCGTAGAATCAATCAAATGCTAAGTATATACCTATACGCTATTCGCCAGTCTAAATAATTATGATTGCAAATTATAAAAATGGGAAAGATATATATATAAGTCGGACAAGTTAGGCACGCACGTCAATGTATTGAAAGTGTCGGCACAGATTCGCACGTCCCGCGGCAGCGTGACAATATTTGTACCCACTAAAGTACGATGTAGGACGCGAGAGAGCAGACACGCGAAGGACAGAGGCGAGGTAAACAGTGTTATGTATACGTGCGCGCGTGAACGGGGCGGGGGGGAGGAAAAAATAGGGTAATGCGTTGACGCGCGGCTTTCCAGATTCGCGCCTCGGCGTCGCGTCGCGAGCCGCACGAATCGTCTCGAGGCGTGCACGGGAAGGGAATCGATCGCGGATCGATCGTTCGCCGGCACTGCATTCGCGGGGTGTCGACCTCCGCGCCGCAGTTCTCTGACTCGCGAGAGGGTTGAACGACTCCGACGTCGTTGTCGCGAGTTCACCCCCTCTTCCCCCTCCCCCGTTTCCCTTCTTCTCCCGGCTCTGCGCTCACCGGCGCGGTCGGCGCGCCGCAAATGGGCCGACGACGAGGCGAGGTTCGCTCGCGCACATACACGTATCGCGCCGCGCCAACGTACAATGCGAACTTCGCTCGAGCATTATGTAATGTCATCTTACCTGCATCAGCGGCACTTGCGCGAGATCGATGGGTCTGGCAGGCAGTTTCCTGACGGTTTCCGTGTCATCTCCCGTAGTCAAAACGACGGCCTCGGCTCGCCCGGCTTCTGCAGCTTTCGTCGAGCGCAGCGCGTCGTTGCGAGAACGGTTTTCCATGGTCGCTTCTGAAACGATTCGCTTCTTCCCGATCGATTCCTTTTCCTCTCCAACGGCGACGAGATATTAGAATTTTTGCGTTGGAAAAAAAAAAGGGATTTTCAGGCTGCCGATAAATTCGGATTTGCCGACGTGAATCGAGAGAATTCCCGTGGAAGATGACGATCACGCGCGCGAGAGAGAGGTGGGGGGGACGAGCGGACTTCCGAATTCGGTCGCGCGCGCCGCGACGATGAGGCGTCCGATTACTCCGATTTTCGGCGGCGACGGCGACAGCGGCGCGGATGTCACGTGGTCGATTTCGCGAGCGCGTAAACGTGAGAGAGTACGTCGACAATTTGTCCAGATTCCTCCGATAAGGGCAGCAAAAGTTCAGATGGAAGATCGTCGCACAGGAAGATCGTTGCACGCGTGGCACACGCGAGAGACGGAGGCACAAACACGCGCGAGTGCGGACACCTTCACGCTGTTATTCCGCGGCGGCGGCGCGGCGCGAAGTTAGGCACGCTGCGGCGGTATCAACGCGAACGTAGATGCGGCGGCGTATAAATTTTTTGCGGGAATCAAGATGCGGAAGATACGAGCGACGAGAGACAATGCGAGGCGAACGACGGGGTTCGGCACTGCGAGAATCTCGTCGCCTCGGCCGGTCCCGGCTCGCCGTCGTCGCCCCACCCGAGCCGAGCCGAATGCAATAGCCTCCTCCCCCCGCCCGCCGAGCTTCCTCGCCCACCCCGCGCCCGAAATCACCCGAGAGAGCTTTCCACTGTCGCGTCGCGTCGCGGTGTTGATTCGTCCACGTCGCGACGTCGTACGTCGTAGCTCGTACTCGTCTGATAGTCTAGCGAAATTCGACGCCGAGGACGGCCCTCTGATGGTTAAGCTCTGCTCGCCGACCGCAATTAGCGCAATGCTGCTGCGAACGCGGAACGCTTCTCGCGACTCGCCAATCCTCTCTTAATCTTAAAAATTTTATTATTATTATTATTGAAATAATATTCTATTATTAATTATTGTCATACAGATTTATAACCGTCCTCCTTATTAATTCTTAATGATAATTATTGTTGAATATTTTTGTAGTCATACTGTAAAAAAATGAAAAAATAATCATATTTTTAGGATGCCAAACTAAACAAACAAGTAATAAAAAAGCAATAAATATGACAATTACAATTATATTTCTTTCACGAAAACATGTTTTTTTTCTTGATAACAATACAGCACGTTTAATCAGTAAAATTCTTTAAGTAAAATATTTTCTTGAAAAGAAAGAGATAAATAATGTAGTGTTAAATGTTTAGAACAGATAAAGTGTCTTATATGGCATTTTTCTTTGTTTTTTATAATATTGGCACTCCTGTTTTAATAACTTTAAAAAAAAAGTGCTTTTATTCAACAGACTATTATTTGTTTCTTTAAAAAAAAAATATTTTATTCTCTTATTTTTATATAAAAGTTATAATATATATAATATATTAAATATATTATGTAATAATTTATACATATAAATTCGCTACTAAAATCTAAATAAATTCACAATGCCGTAAACTTATAATTTTGAAAAATTATATCCGGACGTTTTATTACTTATGTTAATTATTAAAAATATCTTCCGTAATTAAAAAAAAGATACACGCAATAATTAGATGCAGATTACGAGAAACTTCAGAAATTAAGTTTACAAAGCAAATATACAAAGGAAGCTTTGCAGCTTTATTAATGAGAATTACAGTAGCTGAATCTGATGATATAAATAGTTGGACATTCACAACACATACGTTCTGTCAGAATTAATGGAAGTACGAGCATGCAAAAAAAAAAGAGAATTTAACTTTATTTTTTCATCTACGACTGAAAGATAAACTTATTGTCAGATAATCTTATCCTGTTTTTGCATCAAGATGTGTATTTCTACAGCCACCGTATTGTCTTCGCAGGATGTACATACTCTCGAAAGGTAACGTGCCACATTTAATATTTTAACAAGCTTCAATAGGCATCGCCGTTAATTGTTCCGTGAGATTTAAGTACTTACATCGTGAGAGCTCTGAAACAACAGTCAGGAGATGACCGTGACGGTGGCGAAGCCGTAAAAATGTTTGTTGTTTACATGCGATCGGCAAATATGTCAAGTGAAATATCTGGCAGTTATACGAGATCACAAAAATAAAAAAAAAAGAATTATTTTGTTTTGTAATAATTTATCTCAACAAGTTTTCATGTGATTGATGATTGGTTTAAATTAAACTCCTTACTGTTGAAAGAATTCTAAAAGTTTTATCTTAATATTAATCTAATTTCTCTTCCAAATTTGATTTCAGATATATTATCTCTTTAATGTATATATATCTATATAAATGTATAAGTACGTCACTTCTTTAGTAAAGAAAACTGCAAACAAATTTTGCTGTCTCTGATCTCAAATATGATTTTACTTCAAACTGGTCTGACCTTAATTTCAACTACAAGGCAAAACCTAATAATTACATAGCACAAACACTTTAAACAAATTGTAAATTTACTTGGATTTAATTTCAAATCTTGTTTAAAAGTATTTTAAGACAGGGAATTTAATGCGTCGCTTTAATTTTTGCACAAAATTAAGAACATCTAGACAATCGGCAAAAATTTTATTTCTGCTCTTGTTAACGATCGATAACTTTTGGTTGCAACCTAATGGATTGGTTTTTTTTTACGTCACTTAATTAATATTTTCACGCTCTATAAACTCACCAGTGTTCTTTTTTTTCGCGTAACTCACCAGTATTGCGCTGTATTATGCTGTTATTATTATGTCGGAGATAATAACTCGCAAACATACAAATAATTGCGTTAAACGTTGATTAGCCTCTCTGAAAGATCGTTTATAGATAATTAACTTTCCTTTCGCTTGAGCAATGCAATAGTTCGCACGTATCGAGCTCTCATCGCGCCTTTTAACTATTCGACAGGATAAAAGACATGAAGCCTATCTGGCGCGATCAGATTCTCGAAGTATTATCGATAGCGGTATATTAAAGCGGTTTATTGTAGCTTACCCTCATTGATAAAATGAGGAAAATCGTGTCTTATAATCTTGCGAACATATGAATTGATCCTCTTTGATCTATTCCTCCCACAGATATCGAATTATCTCTTCAACTTAATGATTTTTTATATTAAGTATTTTTTGTTGATCAAAGAAACGAATATGATGTAATTAACGTATTCATATTTGCAAATGAGATAAGTTGATTGGCTTGTTTATACATTGCAGTGCCCGAAAATACCAGCCGACCGAATGGAAATCGTCGGCCGAACCAGTCCGGACGAAAGCTTGATCGACGGACGTAAAGCGAATTAATTTGCCGCTTTCTTAAGAAAGAATGTGTGGCACAATAATTATTGCATCGTCTGCGCACAGGGTGCACCGGATTGTCCGTGTTCACCGCGCGCACATCGCGTGCATCGGTCGGTCGGTTGGTCGACCGGCTGGCCGCTTTTTCCATTCGTTTTTCCTAGTAAACGCACGCCGGTTACGCTCGACGTGCGTATGTACATCTTGCAACTCGTCGAGGAAGCAATTTGCAGTAAAAGCGGTCGATCGAGATGAGAACGAGAGCCAAGGCGAGGAAGTCGCGCGACGCGCGGAGCCGCGCCTTGCATCGTCGTCGCTCGTCCGGCTGAACAGCCATGCCTATATCTTGCGTGATTATCTATCCAGGGTGAGTCAACAACCTTTAATTCTCACAGGCAACGAACTGTACGCTAAACGTAACGACTCATCTCGATTTTGCTTTCGTGTCTTCAGACATACGAGCAGGTGCCCATTCAGTTCGCAGAATGTCCCTCTCTCTTTCATTGAGCCTCCTTCCTCTTCTCCCATTCATGCTCACGAACTTTATTAAAATCTTAAGCGAGTAATTTAATTTCAAAACTCACGTATAGTCCAGCTTGGATACGAAATACCTTGGAATCCTTTTATCGCGAAGAGATATCTTTTTAATCAAACAAGTTGAAGCTTTGAATAATAATTTTTAATTTTATCATTAATTTTTTATTTTTGCACGCATTAGAATGCACTCTCTTCAATATTGGCGCAATTATGTATCTTTATAATTTTTGTAATACTATAGGCGTGATTGACACCGATCATCTGGAAAAAGTATGTTAATATTTTATTAATAGATTTTAATTATGTAAACGGTTCAGTTATACATTTACAAACTTTTTATATATCGAGATATATCTATCGAGAGTCGAGAATGAAAAAATGTTTTTTTACATGACTAGTTTTCAGATTGTTTTGTACATACATGCTACTATGTACAATTAATTAAATTACTCTTATTATTATTCTTCCAACATTGATTAAATATTAACAAATAGTTAAATAAAATTGGCACAATCACCTCTTTAACTTTTATAAATAGTTTAAAGCACGTATTGCCGCGTTATCGCAAGAAATGCAAATTTTTTACTTGTGTCATTTTTCTCGTTAACACGGTGATATCAATCACCTAAAGATAGATAACACAATAATAAATAATATATCATAAATATTAATCTACATTATTGTTATAAAGTAAATAAACATAAGTACTTGTTATTCATAATGAATAATATATCATAAATAGTAATCTGAAATTATTGTTACAAAGAATAAACATATGTATGTACATATTACTCAAGTAAAGATTACAATAATCAAAGCTCTTCAATTTACATTTGAAAAACAAAAAGAAGATATAATAAAACTTTTCCGTTATTATATTAAATAGATAGCAGAGAAAATTAAAGGGAAAAATATGAAAATTAGGTTTTTGGTACTCGCATTACTTCGTATCCTTAATTTTAAATTGGAAGCGAAAGATTGTACAGAAACGCGCGTATGTACATTAAATTGGAATTGTGTGCTCTACATTTATGTAACTCATTCTCAACACGATTGCAAAACACGTGACAGCAAGTTGTTTCTGTGGCATTCACTTCTCAGAAGAAGTTACGTCGTGTTAACGGCCTATCAAAATTGCAAAGAGAACGTAATCTGCCTATCAGTTTTGCCAATTAACATTACAATAAATCTATCGAGAGCGCGTGTTTACAGCAAAAAAAATTGCACAAAAAAAAAAGTAGAAAATGCATAATTTATGAACGTTTCTTTTTAACGGAATCGCAATTCGAATAATTACGCGTGTAACGCGTGCGCGCTACTGTAAATATAGATCGGCGATTAGTTTATCGTGAGACTTATTTGTCGGCGCACATTATCGTTAGCGTTTTTCTTATGCGCATATCTAATCACTGTTGATTTTTGCAACGAAACAGATAAAGCGAAGGGATCCACATTCACCGTGGTCGATCGTGAAATGGCACGACGCGCGCGCACAAAATTGTCGTACAATACGTTGGTCTCGAATAATTGCTCCGCCACAAAGATATCCAAATATTATCGCAACGTTTAGTTATCTGTAAAAACGTTTTAAAACGCGTAATAGAGCATCGCCTAGCTGGAAAATATTTTTGTGTCACACCGAAGAAATATATTACCGTTAAATATCCCGGCAAGATATTCATAATAAGTATTATAAATTATACCGCACAAACTCAATAATGCTTACGCAATTGATTCTATTATGCATAGGTATATAAGCCGCGCGATCGTAAAATCTTTTCTTTCTCTATCGTATTTAATCGCGCTGGTGCAACCTCGCCTTATTTTAATAAATCGTTGAACGATCTCTCGCGCTCTCGGGACGAACGCACGCGTTATTACTAGCGTCTACCGACTGCTAGTAGAATCCGGACGAACGTGATACACTAAAATATTTAGAGCGGCCGAGTGGCGGAGTGTTAATTGCGGCTGCAACTTACTTGCGTCGCGTGTATACGCTCATAAGGAAGAAGTCCTCGGGGTATTGTGCCAGAAACTGCGTCGTAATTTACTAAGAACGACGCGAAACAGATTCGAGATGCACGTAACACACGAAATCACATAAATGTTATTATAGTTTTGCGGATCTCGGGTGATAATCTTACATAAAATGTTTTTTTTTTTTTTAATAATTCTCTGCAATAGTGTCGTAACTTCACATATCTTTCTTTCCCTATTACAAATGAGGAAGGTAAAAGAAATTATCTTATGTGCATATTTAGTTTCCTACTGACAATTAAGGAAACAAAATAATTATTGGAACAGGTCTCCCCTCCCCCCTCTTTTCTGCGTTTAATAAATTGCACGAACTTTCTCTCGTATATCGTTTTTGTATATTTTACGCATTAAATGAGTGACTGTGAGCAACAACCTATTAACTGTCAGCTATTAATGTCGCGTTTTCTATCTGGAATTCCGTTGATATTATCGCGCATTAACATATAGTTAACGACGTGATATTGCTGCTGTAAATTAAAAATCGCTATCAAATCATTTGCTGCAAGAATGCATAAAAAAATTTTCCTTTCGGGGGTTAAAACGCGAGCTCCTTCAAACATTAGCGTAACTTCGTACGTTTCGTCTCCGTCAGAGAGACGAATAATATTATTTTAGATAAGATAAAAACCCAGCTGCGAGTTAATTTCGAGAGCAGTAAATATGTTGTGTTCGAATCGGACCAATGAAAGGCTCTTCGTCATTGGCTACTCTGTGCCGTTGTTGTAGAAATATCGTTCCGTGTTGTCCTGGCGAATAAATCGCGATAACAGGCCGATGTTTAATTTGGTCTGACGTATGCTTTCTCTGACACTTGCATGACATTGACACGTGGGAGACGAACGGCGCTCGATATTCAATCCCGATCGATTGTAAGAAGAGATCGAGCGAACAAAAACAAACTGCTGAACCATATGATATACGCTATAAATAGGATTTATGTAATAGCGCATATGTAATTTCTCATATACTTAACCAGCCGGAGTTGCGAATAATCTCGTAGCATAAATGTTTTGACTTCGTGCGCGCGTTTCCCGCGGCGACACACCGAAACGGGTAGATAAACCACGACGCAGTTTTGTATAATTAATTTAACTCTTCATTTTTCCCAACAACAAAAGGCTAATTGTTAAGTAACAGCAAGTTATATAATCTGAACATGTTTGCCGTGTTTGTATTAAAACAATTTGAGAATACGTTATTAAAGATCAAGGTTTAATATAACGATAATAAAAGAAACTAAATCGATTTTTACAAATTCTACAATTCAAAATCTACAATTTACATAAGAACAAAAGTAAATTTTGATTTATTTAACATTTTTCTTGATAAAGACGACTGCTGTATTTTTATATACGTATATCGACCTTGTTTGAAATTATTGCTACGTGTATTTTAATATAAAGTCGTTATTCAGAATTGAGAAATTAATAACTCTTAAGAAACTGATTCGATTTTTACAGAAAAAAAGATTTTTAAGTTAATTTATATTGAATACTTTTCTTGTCAAAGAGAATTGTCCATTTTCATGTAAAGTTATTAATTGAGAATTTGCAAGAAGCTGAATCGAATTTTATACAAAAGATTTTTACGAAAGCGAATCTCTTTAGATATTAATTACTTCTCTTGACAAAGAAAATTGCTGCTTGTCATTTTAACACGGAGCCGTTGTTGAGAATAGTAAGTCGCACTTCCGGAGGAGAGAGAGATAGGGAATATCGATTCAGAATTACCGTCGAATCAAACGGAGTGAGAATCTCTCAACTTTCGATGTCTGCAGTCGCATCGGCGCCATATGTTAGCGTGTAAAAGCCGTTGCTCTATTCTCGCAAAAATCGACTAATAAAAAGGTAACTCGTCGACCTTCGATATAGTCTACGCTTCGCGCGGCGACTGTGGTTCTCCATCTCTCTCCTCCACTGCCATCAGGTCTCTCTCTCTCTCTCTCTCTCCCTGTCTCTCCCAGCTATTTTCTTCTCTCTCTTTCTCTTATTGCGCACCGTCCGCGCGTATGTGTACGTACGTACGCCGCTCTGCCAACTTTCACGTATCATAATATACAGTGAAAGAATGTGGTTTCCCTTTCAAATTACAAAATATGCCACGAGTGTGCAGTTCAGTACACTTCCTTTTCTTTAATTTCATTTTTTTTTTTTACGTTATCTCTATAAGTTTAAACATTTTTTTCAATTGCCTACTCTTGGAAGCAACGCGCAATTTGTAATCGACACTTTCAAAAGCAAACGTTAAATAAAAAGAATTTGAAATAATCAAATATATTAATAAGATAAAAAAAAAATATTTCTTTGTGACTTCGCGTTTACGTCTGTCGATGATCTAATGTTTATGTATTCTGTTTTTTTTTTCAACTTGAAACCTCTCGAGCCTCTTCTCGCGCCTTTATTCGTTCGAAAGTGTACATCCTGTTAACATGGCGATCTAAAGATTTAGACTGGCATAAGGTCGGAGCGCCTGGAACTGAAACCTTGATTGAGATATTACATTGCCACGGCGCGCACAATCGGTGCGCAGTTTTATTATTAAAGAAGGACTTGACCTAGATTTTATCGGCGAGAAGAAAAAAAAAAAAGATACCTAGACGATCCGTCCTGAATGTCTATCTGACGTCTTCGTCGAGCGGCAGCAGCGTTATTGCCGCCGGCGGTGATTTGTATCATCTTTCACGTTATTAATTTAGACAAGAGGGATGGATTTATGTAGGCTGCGACGAAACTGGGTCAGGGACACACACTGGGTTTGCATGCGCTTAAATGTAGTACGCTATAGGCAGGCCATCCGGATTCATATTTCCTGCGATGAAAGATACATATGTATATGTGAATAAGTTATTCCGGATAAGCGGCGGTTCTAATGAGACCAAATTAATAGTTCATACCGGTTAACAGCTCACGTGTTTTACAAATACGTAAGTGATTACGCGCGAGTTACGTTACGAGCGGCAATTCATTTATGTATTAAACATTAAAATAAATGTAAAGTGCAAACCGTGAATTTTTCAAGCGATTATTTTTTCTTTTCTCCACTTTTTCTGTATCGTGTTTCTGTATCTAATCTTTCAGACAGTGGGCGAAGGAGAAAAAGGGGAGAAGGAGATAAAATATTTTAAATTAAAAATAGAATATTAAAAATAGAAAAATTGTGTTTAAAAAAATGTATTAAAACGTTTTATTGAAAACGGTGAAAAAGATATACTTTTAGTGTAATTAGTGAACACTTTGCAACAGATTTCCCGCAATCCCTTTTTCACTGCAACAGCCCGTGGCCTTTGTCCCGCGACCTCAGTACTTAAGGCTGTCTCGGACAGCCGCGAAGCAACGCCACTTATCCGGTAGATAGAACGGCTCGAAGACGTTCGGAAAGGGACAGTCCCAGCCCGTGATCCTTTGAACCGGCGCCTCCAGGTGCAGGAAGCACTCCTCCTGTAAATTCAATTTGATAACACGCGCCATTAGAGCGACTCGCAAACAGTGACTCACGGTCCGCGATTAGTTTTCCAGCTTTTCTATCGCGCGCAACCGACTTTCTAATTTATAAGAACCGATCGGGCGCGGTATCGATTAATCGGCGGGCAACAAACATGCGCGGGGGGATTTGAGAAACAAGACCGACTAATGGGCCACCGGCGGAGAAACTGGTTCGAAACTATTACGCGCGTAACATTACCATCCCG
>NW_012026900.1:261602-280586 GCF_000956235.1 Wasmannia auropunctata | reverse complement strand
CGGGATGGTAATGTTACGCGCGTAATAGTTAAGGCACCGCAAATCGCACGCGCTACATATTAATAGTCATGCGATAGATCTGGTCGTTGCGTTAGATTAACCCGGTATAATCTTTCCGTTCCTTGCTTGCGCAATAAGGATAATTTCATCGCTGCCGCCGAAGAGGATTTTCACGGGGTGTGGGACCTTACCTGAATGATCGCGGTTATCTCCGCCCCAAATCCATTCGTCATCGGCGCTTCGTGGGCAACGATCACGCGTCCGGTTTTCCTCGCCGACTGCAACAATCGAACATTAAACACAGTACACCGTATCACGGATGTATATACATATATATATGGTAATTTATTATCGGTCGGCCGGTCGCCGAGGTTTAATTCGCGCGTGATTTACGTCCCGTCCCACATCGCGGATACAATAATAACTTCGCATGCAACGGGCTGATGCGCTAAGCGGCCGCATTAACGACGCCGCCGATGACGGCACGGAGCCGTTTTGTAACGGCTATCAAATACAGGTCTACACGACGTGATTCGACGTTGTGCAGAGATACGACGCGCGCGGGAACGCGGCCGCGCCGCGATCGGGATACGCGGCGGAGGCACACCTGCGTATTGTATATATGCGTATTATATATACGTGTACATATGTGTGGGCCCGTCCCGTTGTAAATCATTGACAAAGGTAACTAGATAGATAAGCGCGACTGAACGCTGAATACAGGTTCCTATGACATTTTCGAATCGCGCGCCGACCTTCCCTGCAACTTTCAGGAGTTACAATCTTTCGTTACGGATACACCCCGCAGAAAGGCATACGTCTCTATATATTTATCGGATTGATATTTATGGGTTTCTGCATGTCCACTATTAACCTTTATTAACGGGCGCCTGGCTGTCACGGTAAGCGTTTGAATTATTGCCCCTTCCTCGTAACGTTCAATCCCTTTCAAACGCCTAAGGAGAATTAACGTAAATTAACTTTGCGTTTGAAGGAAGTCGACGACGTTATTAATTGTGTATCTCCCTTTTACTTTATAAAAGTAAACTATTAAAAGGATCTTTATACATATATCTAGTCTGTGATGTACTACGTAATAATTAACAGCCATTATTGAGATCGATAATCTCGGGTGCACGGCAATTCGTTGCGCCGCGCCGGCTCGCGTAAATGGACACGATCCAGTCTCGCGCTTTAACGTCGAAATACGACCGTGTCTTTTAATAGTTTGTTAAATCGTTTAAAAAAAGCTGGGTTTTTTTTCTTGGACCTGTTAGTAAGATGTCAAAAATTGCTATTGAAAACAAAATTCTAATTGGAACAATTCGTGTTGGTTAATTAATCGCATACGATGTCAATCCATCATTCCACATTTCTTGTATCTACAAGTCATTAATTTTTAATCGAATTAAATCGCGCGATTCTAACAGTTCCGCATGGAGGTTTCTCGAGCCGAAGCGGCGCGTCAGGATTTTGTTCCTTGCGAGAGCAGTTCGTCTCGTTGCGAAATCGCGCGGCGCGCGTTTCGCAGGCAGGCACGTCGGAGAGTAGACAAGACGGCGAATCCCCGCGACTGTATCGAAATTGGCGGCGAAACGGGTTTTCAATTACGATCACCTCGTCATGTGTGCGCGCGCACATATGTGTGTGTGTGTGTGTGTGTGTGTGTGTGTGTGTGTGTGTGTGTGTACGTTTGCGCGCATCACACACGCACGGTGTATAATATAATATAGCGGCGATCTGCAAGCCGCGGTGGAATCCACGATCGAGCATATCATTAAGCGACCAGCGATCGATTAGCATAAATCAACGCGATATTAGCGTCTATGGAAATCCATGTGTATCGTAATCCATCGGGGAGGGAGCTCATGCGAGCGGTCGGCGACTTCGTTCGGCACCACGACCGCTTCTCGATCGTTTTGCTTCGGACGCGACGCGCATCCGCCTGTCATCGATGAAACGACGCGACAGAGTGTCGCGTCACGTTCGCGTCGCGCGAAGATCGAATCGCGATACATTATATACCAAGACTTCACCCGATCGCGGGAACAACGCGCGCCGCGACATGATGACGGCGAATTCTCGTCGCGGCGGCGGGAAGAGAAACGAGGGGTTTAAACCTCGATATTTCCTTTCCGCGCTATCCCGACGTTCCCGCGACGTTTCCAACGACGCATACAAATGGCGCGAAAGGGACCTCTCAATTGCGTCTCTCGTACCTCGCGTAGGCGTATATATGCGATTCTCTATATATATACGTCGGAACGGGCATTTCGGCGTTCACGGTCGTGACGTCGTCTCGAAGTCTCGACTCGTTAAAACCGAGGGAATGGAATGGCAAGGAGATCTCGCGGCCCTTGAAATTCGACGTTAACTAACACGAGGAACGCGCGTATGAGAGATTCGTTGCGACGGCAACGCGGAGAGAACGCGAGCGATAGGTGTGCGTCTTTAAAGGCTTCTCGCCTCGAGCGAAATCGATCTCGGTCTTTCTCAAGGAAACGGTCGTAATAACGACGGCCGTTATTGCCCACCTTGCACACGAGTTCCGTGTCCCAAGGTAGAATGGAGACGAGGTCTATCACCTCGCAGGACACGCCGAGTTTCTCCTGGACCAGGTCGGCCGCCTCCAGCAGTACGTGCACCTGAGTGCCCCAGCCCACGAGTGTCACGGCGTCACCTATGCGACAAAGAAAGCCACAGATGCATTCGTGTACCTATACTCGAGAGTATACGTTACGTATACGCACAGACGCTGCAATCGCTCTCGTCGCCGATGAAAGCGCGTGTTTTTTTTTTCTCAGCGCCCGTATATCCTGTTTCCAGGACCGGTCACAACGGGCGAGAGAGATGTGCAGACCGCGCTCCGCTCCGGCGATATAAAAGGACGTGCGATCGCACTCGATAAATTATATTCGCTTCTCGCGTCTCGAGAATAGTAACTTTCTACGACTTCAAACAACGCCTTATATTTCGTTCGATGACGCACGTACCGCGAATAATGTAATATGTGACAAGAGCCGGTCGTACGCTCTAAACATTTCCCCGAAGAATGATTTTACAACCGCGAATATTTATTCATAGTGCATAATCATTTCCGCGTAGCCCGAAGATCCGAGAATTTCTAATAATACTAATTATAAATACGTCGTGTTAAAAGAACTCGAAAGTAAAATCGTCGTTCTCAATTAACGTCGTTAAAATCGGAAATGATAAAATACTGTTGATTAGTTTGTTGAAATTAGTTTCGAAGAAAAGGGAGCAGTTTTCACACATAAAGTTATGTAAAGCAATATAGCAGTTATTTCTTACGTATATATAAATTGTATATATAACTTACGTATATACAGTGCGGTCCAGAAATTTTAAAATAAAACTCATCTAAGATAAAGAATATGTTAAAAAGATATTTTTAACATTTTTTAATTCAAAATAGAATTCTTTAGAATCGATTCATCGTTCCGTTCTTATTTTCAATCTTTGCATCACCATTGAGTGATCCCTCTTTCGTAATTGTTTTCAGTTAATCGACCACAATTGTCATAGCAGCTTGAATTTCTGGAATATCGAATTTATGGCATTTCAATTTCAGTTTCGAAAACAAGAAATGATCAGTGGGAAACAAATCAGATGAGATAGATGATACAATGATCAGTGGGAAACAAATCAGATAGGATAAATGATACAAGATTATTACGGCATTTTTGTTTGGCTATTCGACAATAGAAATCCGACCAACATCAGAAGACAATTACAAAAGAAGTACTCAATCGTTCAACGGCGACGCAAAGATTGAAAAAAATGAGAAGAGCAGAGTGCAGTGTATTGATTATAAAGAAACTCCTATATGAAAAAATCCTATTTTAAACAAAAAATATTCAAATTACTTTTCAGACGTGATTTTTATTTTATTTGTGATTTTTGTCACAATACTTACAGATCGCACTGTGTATAAATTACAAATTTGAAAAGTACACGGAAAGAACGATTTTGTTGAAGTGTCTAAAAATTTTGCTAAAAATAGATCTGAAAATAACTTTTTATTGAATCATCAAAATAATTTGTTGGAATGTTAGAACTGATAAGCATTGCTATAAAACGTTTTGATATTCTAGCAATCATTTTGACTTTTGCACAAAATTATTTTGATTATTGAACAAAAATTATTTTCAGATCTGGATTTAGCAAAATTGTTCTTTCCGTGTATCGAACACAAATTATCGATACACAATATTGAAACTATCCAAATAGTCAATTACTTAAATATCCAGGCAATTTTTCAGAACTCACCGCTCCTTACAATCTCGGCCTTGCCGATTTCGATCTTGTAATCTGCCACGGGTACGTCGTCGACCGCTATGCGATACAGCGTCTTAGGCTCGAAAATGATACATGGGTCCGGCTCGTCGATGCAGCTCAGCAGGAGACCCTTCGCGTGCATCGCTCCGCGAGGGACGACGATCTGAAAGAGAAGAGGAGGGATAAACTCGTTAAAAAATGCACAATCCGTGTCCCTCGCGATCCCCCTTCCGATAATCGGTGGCCTCTCGGCAGCCTCGAAACAAGCGTGAAATTGATCGGCTCCGCGTAACGCCGGCGATATTACGCGCCGCGCGTCGCTCCTCTCGTAATCGCGATGTACGATAGCGCGGCGCGCCGCGCGCATTGGTGTGCGGGCAAAACTTTCTTCATGCATACGTAGATCGTATACGCCGTACAATATTCATGGAATTTGTTGAGGAAAGTTGTGAGCTCTGCACGGCTCTACACGGCTGCGGCGCGGTACAGGTATACGTATAACGAGGGTTATAATGCCGAAGAATATGTTCCCGATGGCGAAAATTCGGTGACGAAGCGCTCGCCTCGGCCTCATCAAATCGGGTAAACATGTCAATCAATTTTTGGAAATGAAATTCAATCGTCATCGTATATCAACAGTTATACGCGAGTTTGTGGAATAGCGTAGACCTTGTTCAACATTGTGGCTACGGCTCGTCAGGCATTTCGTACAAACACTGAGGCGCGGCCTTTTACGACCTTATTGCGAAATCGTCTATCTCGATAAGGAACTTGTCTATTCGCTCGGCTATTAACAGAGAGATACTTTAGCCTTTAAGCCGAGAGGAAGCGAGCGGCTCTGCGTGTTACGTATGACAAATGAAAGCAAGAAGAAAAAAATTCATTTCTACTAGCCTTCAAACCGGGAGTGTGTGCGAAGTAGGCTTCCGGGCTTTGGGAGTGATAAAGACCGCCGTGGCCGACGGCTCCGCAAGGCGCGCGAACCGTAAGCTTGCCGCAGTCGAACATACTGCCGCTGCGATACCTCATCTTGGCCGCTTCGTTTACCAACTGTAAGAGAAAACGTATAACACACCGCGGTCTCGTTAATAGTCGAAGATAATTAATCCATACACTCTATTTTAATAATTTGCATGACGAAACAAAATACACATTCCGCGATTATTTCATACGATCCGCTCGCAAAGTTTTCAAGCTATAGGAAAAAAAGTTTCCGCGCTCTCTGCATTTTTTAAGCGAATAGAATTTCGTCGTTATACTTTTGTTTGTACTTTCTTATTGTTCGAACAGTTAAATCTTCTTAAATCCTTAGGTATGTTTTATACCCTGGATATGTTACAAAATAATAATTATATCAATCTATCTGTTATTATATACATATATGTGTTGAATGAACGATAGCGGCACCTGATCGAAAGCGGGAAATATGTAATCGGCAAATTGTATCTCGGCAATCGCCGATATTCCCGCGTTGGCCAAGCCGATTCCAAAACCGGCGATTCCTTGCTCGCACAAAGGTGTGTTGAAGACACGATCGGCGCCGAAACGTTTCTTCAAATCCATCGTGCAACGAAAAACACCTCCGAATGCCACGTCCTCGCCGAACACCACTAAAATTTTAAAAGAAATTGTTAGTGACATTTTTATTGTCTGCAAAACATGCAAATATTTCTGTTTGAGAGATTTTAATGAAGAAAGAAAGATTCAGGTTTTCTTAGAATAATTATATTTTATTTGACATTTTAGAGGATTAAATGGCTTTCTCGAGCTGAATTAATTAGAGAAAATTATTACAGCTTAATTAATGCTTTTAATTTTTCAAAAATATTAAAAGATTGAAAATGTATATATTATTAAACTTCATATATATCAAGACAGAGAAAGTGCTGTTGTATTTACGTATAGATAGATGTACAGAGTGTCCCATTTTAATTTACAATTAGATTAAAATATCTCGAAAACAATGCATTTTTGAAAAAAATATTTTAAAGGGCTTGAAAAAAACTATTCAGATTTTGAGTCCTTGGATCGTCGCTGGTCTTGCCTTCATTGGCTGAAATGTGTTTCAAAATAAGAATTTTGAGCGCTATTTTGTACCTGTTGGAGGATGTTTAACGAAAAATTACCAGGAACAAAATTTCCTTCTTTTTTTCAATAGAATACGAATGTACAAATATACAATAAAACATATTTCCACCGAAAAAATCAACCTGGGCCTTTCTAAATCCAAAGTGAATCCCGGACTTAAAATCTAAATAACTCATCTGACGGCCCTCTTCAAACTCTACAACTTTTATTTGAAACATTTTTTTCGAAAATTCATTGTTTTCAAAACATTTTCTAAGTTAAAATGAGATACTATATAAATTTCATATTAAAAGAATACAAAAGTACACAGAACAAAATCCTTACCCGACCGTGGATCATTTTCCAATGCGATATTAAGCCCGTGATTTATAGCTTGATACATATTCAGCTTTTGAGTCTCACCTGAAAGCATATAACTCTTTTACGTAATTACATGAATAAATTAAGCGTAAAATAACTTTGGGATAGGTAAAACCTAAAATAATTCAACAATTGAATTAAAAAATAATTTCTCGAGGATTTTGCAGGAGGTTTACAAATATTTGGAAAAAGCCACAAATTTCGTATAATAAAATATTGAATTATTTATATTGTGTCTCTACGATCTCGAACGCACGTAATAATGTCATTTCAGAAGTTACTGAAGCAGAATGAAATATTTCGTAATGATATAACGATATTTCCATTACAATAAATATGACAAAAACAATCATTAATTTCGGCAGTTTATCGCATTATATTCATCAATTTTTAATTTATTCTTGACATAATATATCCTTATACATATGAATCATGAAAACAAGACGATCGATCATTTTTAACAGAGAATATTTTAGATCGAATATCTGAATACCTACTCGAAAAAAATGCATTTTTTAAATTTGTTTTGCTTTTTATTTTAAAAGGAAATATATACTATATATATTCATATAATGATCACAAGATTGTCTAGTTTAAAATAATTTTAAATTATCATTTCATCCATTCTCATTATTCAGAGAGGGGGAAGAGAAGAGAAGGGTACAAAAGGGAGCAAAAGAGAAAGAGAATCTCGATAAGTCCTCGAGAGGTCCGATAGATCAAAACATCTCTGGTCTTCCTTGCTACAAATAACACATTCCTTCTTTCATATTACTCTTCTATTATGCCAATTTAAATACTATGCTAAATTGACGGAATTACATTCTGCAAGGAAAGTTAAACTCATCACGTGCACGCTCGTAATATATATGTATATATACATATATAAGCGCGCTTCGAATCAATTGGTTGACAAATAAAAGAGATAATATCTTTTGATCGATACATCACATCGATCGATACATCTAATCTCCCAGCAGCTGACACGCATGTGGCGTACACATGTACTTGGATATCTCCTAAGCGCACATATTGCCTTTACAGAACTTGGCGCGGAGAATTCTTCTGGTGAATGATTAACGCATGCCCGCGTGGCATCCACTTACCGGCGACGGGTGGCTTTTCACACGGGAAATACGTAAAGTGCGCCCCTCTGGCATGGCTTTTGCCGTGACCGGCGGAAATCTCGCCGCGGATCAAAAGCAGCCTGCCTCCGGCGTGCCGCAGTCCCGTGCACAACTTGCCGAGAATCATCGTTACTCTCTTTCCCTCTATCTAGACGTGTCTCTCTCTCTCTCTCTTTATTTCCACTTCCCTCTTCTTTTCGTTGCGGCTCGTCCGAGTAGCAAATCGTTTCGCCAGGAGGTCGCGAGAATGGGTCTTATCTCTATTTTGCACACAATGCCGATACTCCGCGGCTAGGTTCTCCCGCTCGACCTCACGTGGAATTTCAAAACGGTCTCCGCGCACAGTCGCGCGGTCGGGGAGCGCGGGGGCGAGAGAGTGCGAGCGCGCGCGCACGCGCGTGATCGAACGTGATCGACACGCGTTCGCCGATCGATCGACACGCGCGCGTCGATCGTACACGCACGCACACGAGCGGGAACTGGTTTCGTTGCCGCGATGCGCGGCCAGCGCGGCACGGAGCGCCGAGAACGCGAGCATGACTCAACCGAATAGGGGATAAGATTCTCGGAGGGTGGGAGAGCGCGAGCCGACAAGGGACGAACTCCGCGATAAGTGTTCGCCGACGTTAGTAATACTTATCGCTCATAGTGCGCCGACTTTGTCCTCGCGGTGTGTTGACTTTGTTTTCCAGATCACTTATTAGATCTCTCGTCGCGAGTATACGTGGTGTGATGCTCGACGTCAGTCGCGGCGTCACGCGATGCGAGACCGTCGGACGGCGAGGGGGAGCATTTTAATATCGCGGTAATTTATTTACGCGGTTATACATGTAACATGACGTCCCGAAAGAATCTGTCCTTATCGCGCTCCGTTTTCCTCTCGATCGCCGAGCCAATGATGAATCTTCAACGGCTGGTTAGTTGACATGAAAGATATATTTATGATGACGTAGTCAAACGAATATAAGATACATTTTGTACTTTTTATTTCATCTTCGTGCAATTTATATATTTTATTCAGCTGATTCATACGCAATAAAATCAGAATTTTTTTCTGTCATACCTTCAATCAAACTATAGTTTTATCCGCCGATGGTTGCAAAGAGTAAACGTAATATAAGATACAAATAGATATTTCAACAGCAGGCGATCTACTTTATCGACTTTTATCGACTACAGTTTTAAATTGTTCGAGAATTTTATATGTTTTCCAATTGTGAATTTTACGTCGATCTTGGTTTAATTTATTTTTTACCTTTTCTAAGAATTAGGAAAAAGTTAAAGAGTAAATTAGACCGAGATTAAAATTAATCTCGGTTGATAGAAATGCAGGGCGCGAGGAAAACTCGCGAATCCCACAATCGATGAGGAGCGGCGTGAGAGCAGACCGCAGTCTGCAATCACGGTTGGCGATCTCTCGGCGGGACTTGGCGGCTGGCGGGACCCATCAACTGCCGTCAACTGGATGCGCGCGTGTGCGCATTGTCGGCCATTACGGATTCATTCCGACAGACGCGTCGTTGTGGATCCAGGACGTGGATTTTTCGACGGATATCCCGTAGCGCGAGGGAACCGAGGGCACTGTTGGAACCGATCGATCGAGGATCCGGATCACGTCGAGCATGGATATGGACAGATCGAGCAACGGCGAGTACAAGTATCAGAGGGAGGAAGATGCCGACGACAAACCCAGGTCGATCGACGAGTCCGAAGACAAGGATAACCAGGTCGACAAGGCCGGCGAGTACATGCACGAGCTTCTGCAGGAGAAGATCGAGCTGGACGGGCAGAAATGGCCCAACGCGATCCGTTTGTTGGATCAGGGTGAGTCGGGAGAAATAACCTCTAAGCGAACGTATTCCCTTAACTTAACTAACAGATAATCTCGCAGACGAGTCCATCATTCGTGACGAGAGACCGCCGGAATCCGTCCGTGGATCGTAACTTTCACTTGCGATAAATAGATACAAATTGGATCGAGCGCGCGATTGATGCTTGGACGAGCGAAATTTTATGACGCAACAAAATTCAGTTTGATGGCAATACATTTGAATTTTAATGTAAGATTCAACCCCTCAGAGTTCTTTGTTCATTAATTTGATTGTCGAAGTATCTTGTATCTTTTTAGTATCTTTCTGTAAATGTAGTTTTAAAGGGACATGTAAATGTAACTGTAAGAACTACTTGTATCATGATTTAATTTTACCACTGATTTGAATAAAAAAGGAACAAAGGAGTAAATCTACTATTTTTTATAATAAGAGGGATATTTCTTTAAAGAATAAGTAGTAGAATACACATTTTTTAATTTTATATACATCTATTGATCAATTTGGGATAAAAGATTTAGCAAAAAAAATAATTAAAATAGAAAACAAATAACAGTAAAGTATGTTAAATTAAAATTTAATGCAATAAATTGTACTACTTTGTTACATTAACAAAAATTGCACGTTTTACAGAAATTCAGAAAACGGAAACTATGCGCAGACCAATGAGAGAATCAAAATATGTGGATATTTATCGTGAGAAACATGTTCGTGTCTCTGTCAAAGTTCTGATACCTGTCCGGGAACATCCTAAAGTAAGTGTCTAGAGCAATCTAAATTACAAAGGAGTATGCAAAAAAGATATAGAGGAAAATGGGTAGTTGTTGCATGACTTTTTTAAACATTCTGTGGTCGAACACTTGTGTGAAATAGACTGGTTTTTTGTTTTCCTGAGGTACTTTCTTTAGGTTTGTATTTTTCTTCTATCTGTGTATTTTTGTCATTTCTTTCATTTGATTCTCTAATCTACATTCAGTTCCATAGTTGCTTTAGTAAAGTTGCTTTGTTTTGAATGGAATTTTATCTCGTAATTTGGTGTTACTTTCTCGATGTGCGATGTTTTTCTTTTTGTCACTTTTATCTTGAGTTAGGAGTCTCGGTATGCATTATTGGATTTCGTTTTCTGCCACGGTGTCAAAACTCGTGTCTCATATGCAACAAATCAGAATTGCAAGTCTTCGACCACACAACGTTTAAAAAGTTGCGCAATTTCCTTACTTTCCTCTACATAGCCCTTATGTACCTACATAAAATATATACACAACATTCGTACAGAACATTCTTCCTTTTGGTCCACATTTTTCTTTGTCTATTAGTCAACTTTTGTCGTTCTTCCAATTGATGCCTTCTCGCACACATAGCTACATTCCGTTTCACACATAATGTATCATTTTATCCTTGTTCACTGAATGTTAAACAAGGATAAAATGATACATCATGCGTGAAACGGAATACAGTTATATAACGTTACTGATGTAAAGTAATGCAGACACAAATCCAGTGGAAGCGACACAGACCAATCCGCCATATCAACTTCTCTCCAAAATCCTTTTATTGTTATGTTCTTAGACACCAGTAGAATGTTGAAAATTTCAGAGCAAAATTGTATGTTTAACTTTTTTCCTACCTTTTGCGTACTCTTTACAGTATTAAAACAGATTTGAGATAAATTTGAAATTTATTTTTCTTGTCTTAGTTTAATTTCGTTGGGAAATTGCTGGGGCCAAAAGGCAACTCCATGAAACGCCTGCAAGAAGAGACAATGTGCAAGATGGCGGTGTTGGGCAGAGGATCAATGAAGGATAAACAAAAAGTAAGTGCAAAGAAAGGCTCTTATTTTCTTTTTTTTTCCTCTCTTTATCTTGAAAGAAGTTGGCTTATTTTTTTGGGTGGATTTTTGTAATTTCAGGAAGAAGAACTTCGTGCTTCCTTGAATTTGAAATACGCACATCTTTCCGACGATCTACATGTGGAGATCACCGCTATTGCCCCACCGGCGGAAGCTTACGCTCGCATTGCATTCGCGCTGGCCGAAGTGCGGAAATATTTGATCCCCGACAACAATGACAATATACGTCAAGAACAAATGCGCGAAATGGAGATGACCATGTCTGATGATGGTGTTTCGAATGATCGGAGACCTTCGATGAGAGGACCTGGAAATCTTGGTGTTGGTAACGTACCGAGGCCCGCTGCCAGGGGACAGGCGCCTAGGACGTCTAGAGGTTGGTTATTGTTATCTATATGATTATTCTTTTTATCTATTCCATTTGGATCTACATTGATTATTACAAGCTCATGTTTAACAGATGTCTTTTGTATTGTAGTAAATATATTTAAATCTTTCATATATAAGATTATTATATGTATGTGTGTATAGAGTGTTTCAAACCAGAGTGTTTCACTCGCGCCAAAACGAGAGAAGTAGTTTTTATCAAAAATCTCAAAAATTTTGGGATAAATAAATCGGGTACGTTCTATCGAATAGTGATATTTTCAACTTCGGTTTCGAACGAAAAAAATTGGCCATTCAGGCTGGAAGTCGATTTTTTAAGTGAAAGGTAGTCTTTTGTAGTTGACATTTTTCGAAAAAATGTTTGGTTCAAAAGTTTTTTTTTTTTTTACATAGAAACCCGAATCTGCAATAAAAAATACCATGTTTTTAAAAAATCGACTTCTACTCTAAATGGTCTATTTTCGTTCGGAATCAGAAGTTGAAAATATCACCATTTAATAGAGCGTACCCGATTTTATTCACTAAAATTTTTGAGATTTTTTATAAAAACCACTTCCTTCGTTTTTAAATGGGTGGCGTGGGTGGTCTGAACACCCTATATATGTATATGTATGATCTTATATATGTATAATTATAAATTATTTATTTATTTATTTTTTTATTTTTTTATTTTTTTAGCTATTCTTCCTCCACCACCTGGGCCGAATCGTGGGCCACATGTTCGACCACAACCGTCCAAATCAAAAGTATTCTCGATTTTGGATCGTGCGAGAGCTGCTATGGATCAAAGTTATAAGTAAGTTTACATAGTATACACATGTAATGTCAACAAAATTGCTTCATTAAAATTGCAAATTAAATATTGTATTGAAAAATAAAAGACAAGTTTAATAAAGTATAAAAGTAAGAACAAATTCAAAAACTAACGTGCATGATAGCTATTAATTATACATAAATTATTAATTAAACATAATTATTACGTTTATTAATTATACCTAAATAAAAAATTATTGAAGAAAATTAAAAGCAAATACATTAATTAATCGTTAATTGTATAGATATAAAATAGAAATAAAATCAGAGTAAAAAAATTAAAACAACACGTGATGAATGATCGTAATTATGGTGCTGCTTTCGTTAGTCGTTATTATTCAGTTTTCTTATCAGAGAACTTTTCTTGTAAGAGAGGTAACGGAGTGATAAATTAATTAATAAAAATTGAAAAACTTATTAATTTGTCCAAATACAAAAATTTGAAGGAATAAAATCAAAGTAGTCAATAGTATCGAAAGGAACCAACTTTTTACAGATTATCAATAGTATTAAAAGGTACAAATTTTTACATGAGAACATAGAGAGCTGAATTATAAAGTTGTCGCTATCAGATACATTGAACGACTCAATATACTATATTGAACATACGAATCTTTTTGTTCTTGTAGTTATGATACTCAAACTCCTCCGCCAACAAATCGAGCTGGATCTCATCATGATTACGATTACCACGGATCTTCAGGTAGTAACGCTCGATATGACCGTTATACTTCGAATTCTGGGTATGTATTATAGTGTATATGATAATAAAAATAAAATGCAGAAATATTGTGTTTAAAAATAAAATTCTTATACATACATACATATATATATAAAATTTTAATGTTGTGTATATATATATATATATATATATATATACAAACGTTAAAATTTTTAACGTAAAATGAAATTTGTTAATGTAATAATAACATAAAATTTTTTTTTATAGAAACGCAATTTTTATTTTGAATATAGTCTTTATATAATTATTTATTATGTGAGTTTATATCTAATAAAATTTTTTTTTAAGTTACACGACTTACGAATACGATGATGACTCTGCCCCGCATTCTTCTCGTGATTATTACGAATCTTCGGACTATCCAGGTAAACTATATTTATATATTTGTATATTTGCTTGATTATATTAAAAATAGTTTTTACATGAGAATAAACTTTTGATTTTGTTTTCATAAAAAAATTTTTATATTAGATATATATATTTTGACATGAATATTCGTCAATTTTTCTATACTAAATAATATAAATCTTTCATTATACTTACGCAGGGTTTATTATGACATACTAATATTAATATAAATTTTGTAATATAAATATTTATAAACATTTGAGAAAATATTTATAATTATTGTCATAAACTGAAATTATTACAATTACTGTAGAAACGCCATTAATAAAGCACATAATGTTCATATGTTTAAAACAAAACTATTGAAAGCTTCCATGGGAATGCATTAAATGCTAAAATTGCTAAATATGTATAATAATTTTTAATTTTCTATTATTGTAAAAGAAAAAATAATTTTAGATTAATAATTGTATACGTAAACACATCTTTTTTTTGCCAGATATTAAATATTTTTAAACCCCTAATAATTACGAAGTGAATAAATCTCGGAAATCAAATAATGCTTTTATATAATTACATAAAAATTAATAATATTTAAGAAATTTTTAATAAAATCTTTTATAGAAATTAATTTTAATGTAATTCTTAACATGAACGTTATCTTTTATTTAAATCAGTTTACGCGTATATAAAAAGAGGATTATATAATAATAAAAGCAGATAATATGTATATAATAATTTACATTGTTTTAGAAAATTGAATTGTGCAATTCCAATTGAAGTATAGGTGTAACATAAATTCGCTATAATGACGAAATTTAAACCCTGCCGTAAACTATAATAAATATGCATGACTATAATAAATATACATTGATGTCGCATGATGACACATAGATGTCTTTGAGAATTTAAATAACTACTCACTAATACTAAGGATTTGCCGTTCGTGTTTTGCCTAAATAATTAAAGAGCATCAATCCATGTAATTCGCAGAGGAGTCGTCAAGCCGCGCTTGGAAATCTTACAAGACCACAACGACGTCAGGCGCAGCCTCACGTTACCGCACCACTCCATATACACGACCTTCCAAGTAAACACCTATGAAAAAAATCATCCGTTAAATTTTTCTTTTTATTACAATTATCCATGCTCCTCTAAATATTTTTTTTCTGACATTATTATTTCATAGCATTGTTGCTAATCCGATGGTGGGTAATCTTCCTAATGTACGGCGGCCTATGATGCCCACTATGCAGAAACCGATAAACGAAAGAAATCGTCCTTAATCGATCGGCGACACGAAGACTAACACGGTAATAATACGCAAATATTGTTCCATTTTGACGAATACTAAAACAGTAAGATAACTTCAATAAAAATTGTCTATGGAAGATTTATTTCTCGTTTAATTTCTTGTAAAAAGCTACTAGATCTTTAACGAAAGGCTCATATCGTCTGTCTCGCTCTATTCATATCTCTTTCCAGTTATAAATACTGTATTTAAATTTTCTTTTTAATTATTTTCTTTTCTAAATTATCTTAATTTTTTTTTTATAATGGATTCAATAATTTTCAGATTATTTTTCGCGGCCACTGGATAAACAGGAACGTATAAACTAATCCATGATTAAAATATATCCAATATAGAATTTACACATCAGCCGAATTTCAATATTCTCAACCACTAACGTGGTATAAATTTATTCCTTTGAAAATTCCATTGCTTCGTAATTTCATTCAATTACCTAATTTTTTTTTAAACATTAATTCCGTTCCCTCAGTCCTTTTCCTAAAATTTTTGACCACAGATGGATTTAATTATTTACGTGAAGTAAAGGACCAAGAAGATCGATGGGATAAAGTAAAATATTCAAAGTAAACTTTGAATGAGCGACTAATATTGCTATAAAATAACATCAGAATTATGAATTTCATCATGTTATACTCAATATTACTTAGACAAGTTAAGTCTGAATTAGAGGCTAAATAATTCTAATTATTTTCTTTTGTACTTAATGTTTTTAATGAATTGAAAATAAATTAAACAAGACATTTAAAAAACAAAAACCTAATGTTTAATCTTTTAACTTTTGATATTAATATTAGTTTTCCAATCATTTCGAACAAGGTTTCGATATATTGAAATATATGAAATATACTAATACTGCATTGTAAATAGAATAATTTCTAAACAAACTATATACAATGCAAACTTAATGTTAAATTTATAAATTGATGTATGAATTTATCTGTATTATAATTTGACGTTAAAGTCCCTTAATATTATATGCAGCCTCTATTCATTAAACTTAAAATGCATAATATGTAGATGCATAAATGCATAATAGACTTACAAAAAAATATTAAGTCTGTATTATCTATATTATGTAGAGCAATAGACAAAGATTTATGATAAACCACAGTGTTATATATAAATCTAATAATTTCCAACATATGAAATAAAAAAAAATATGTAGACTGTAATTCATAAATCTATCATTAAAATAACATGTAACATGTAATCTTCAAAAATTGAAATAAATATGAAGTAATAATATCAAACATTTGTTTTGAAAGATACCAAAATAAATTTCCCAACCAATGATAAAGCTAAGATTCTAATAATTCTTAATAAACATACTTTTGTATGTACATAATTTTACTCCCAATGAATATTGCAAAGTTATAAAATTATACATTATTTTATAAATAATTATCAAAATATTTTTATAAATGTTCGCGTTTTAAATACTTTTAATATATAATAACGTATTATATTGAAAAAATTTCACAAAAGATGTGAAATATAATTTCGATTGAATATATAAATGAAATTAATAAAATATACAAAAGAGATATGCTTTATCAAATAACTAATTTTTTTATGAATATATATAGTACGCGAAATAAATTTAATAAATGTAAAATATTTCATACAAGGGAGTTTTTTTATTTTAAAAATGATTTCATAGTAATTTTAAAAATTATTTCAGTTGCACTTCCACTTTATTCTAATGTTGTTATTCATGTATTTCACATAGGTGGGTAAAAGAAAGATGAAGGTCTTCGATCATGAAGATTGTATGGGAATCACATTAATCGTGATGGACTTTGAAGTGCGACGAGTACACTTAAATATGACGTGAGTATGCACTTATATTTTATTTGCTGCAAATATGAAAGATGTAAAAGTCTGATTTAACGATTTCTTTTTTTTTTTTTTATTATGCTTGCTTAAAAATAAGCGATATATAATTTTTTTAAATAACAGTCCGAAAATAATAGTTGTATAATAAGTATTAATTAACGTTATTATAATTAAAATAGCAATTATTATTTTATTTCATGCATTTTGCCTTCTGTTATTATTTTTATCTGTTATAAGTTTATATAATTTATGTAAGACGAAGGAATTAGTATGTTTTAAATAAATTTAAAAAATTATTATAATTTTCATAATTCATTATAATTATTATAATTCGATCCTTTATACGTAATTAATTTTTTAAATAAAACAAATATTAAAAGTATTAAAAATATTCAATGACTTTTATATTTTATAATTATGAAGTATTATAATTAGCGTTTATTTAAAAAAAAAATAAACGAAATTAGAAAGGACTTAAAAAGATATTATTTTACATATATTTTATATTATTTTGTTTGTGCTTTAATCTCCTAAATCTTACTCTTTAATATAATTGTGTTAATAATTATATCAATAAAACAAACTACAAAATCAATGGCAATTCTTGTTCCTTACTATATATTATCCTTATCATCATAATATAACAAGTAGTCATAGTTAATTATAATGTAATAGGTAATCATTTTATCGGGGTATTGCTTAGAAACAATATTCTTATTTATTTATCACACACCAATATACAAAAATGAACTGTATAATCAATATCAGAATATAATATACTACGAAATTCAAATATATTTAATAAAGATATATCTGAGTATCTTACAAGATTAGAATGATGCTTCAACTTGAAACAAAAAAATCATCTACAACATTCTTTGCAGTTGGCACAGAAATTCTGGTAGAAAAACGTATTTCTACGGCCGTCCTAAGGGTTATAAATAAGTATTAATTTACGGGAGTTCCTTAGCTCTTCTAACAAGTCGCATCTAAGTAGTTGTGAGTGAAAATAAGGTGCCGAGTTTTTTTTTCTTTTCCCTAACTTTTTCCTAACTAATCCCTTTGCAATATGAACCGGGAGCCGTAAAAGATGCTTCGTTATATTCGTTCGTTTAAAGTGCAACCGAGGGTCGCGTTGGTACGTCCACGCATCTTGTACCTGTTGAAACGCATGCTGCTGATTTTCGCCGCACTCTGCATAATAATATTACCATCATTATTACGTCACTTATCTCGTATGCGTCATTTTATTCAGAACAATGTCACAATATACCGAATTGTTTCTGTGCATGTTGATGTTTCGGTACATCAGGCGATGATCAGCAGAGCGGTCTTTAATAACTATACTCGCTAACGCAAAATTTTTTCCTGCCGCGCAATCGAATTGCTACAAGATAAAAAGGCGCGCGTGATAAAAGGTCACGCTGCTGATCACTCACAACAGATGTTCTTCTGAATTAATAACGTGCTATATTATTAATGAAGAATTGCGTTATTTGCAAAATATGGCGTATAAATGTGAAATTATGTAAGAAGTACAGAATATATCGGAGACGCGCCAGATTTGAAGATTGGAATGCGTTTTAACATTTACAAAACTGTGTCTTACGCTTTGCGCAGTGCAAAGGCGGCTCCGCTGTAAGGGCAAGCTACGCGGGAATTCACGTAAATCCCGTGCGAGTACTCGAGGAATTCGCTTGTACAGGGAAGTCTTCGTAAGGTATTTATCCACAAACTCGGATAAATGTAAGAATATGTAAGGGGGCGAGATCTTCTCAAGAGCCTCATCCTTTGTGTGAATGTCACATTAACCCGTAAAGGCTATATCTCTTTTGAACATCCGTAAAGAACACCTGAGTGCGAATTTTCGCACCAAGCGTTTTTAAAATTTTATATCTTCTGAAAATAAAAGGCAAATTTAAAGCAAAACGTGTGTTTTCCAATGTAAAATTTTCTAACTAATTGATTGGTAATATTACATTTTTTTGGGGGGG
>NW_012026900.1:227930-261582 GCF_000956235.1 Wasmannia auropunctata | reverse complement strand
GGGGGAGGGGTCTTGATTGTTTTCAAAACTGCGTGTTAAACAAAACCATTTTCTTAAAAGCTCACAAGTTGAAATTTTGTGGATTCGAATTCGCACTGAGGTGTCCTTTACGGGTTAAATCTCGGCACAGTATGAGTTCTTTTTCTTTTTTACGTAAAAGCTTTGCCGATCCTAGAGCCGCCTCTAACACACATGAGAGAAGACGCGAGTCTTCGTGGCATGGTTCGATTCTATACGGCAACAAGCCGGTCTCTCACGCTGTACGCGATCGTCCCGCTAATACTTCACTTCTATGAAAAAACATGGAATGTATAGTGTATTTTTTTTTATCGGTTTACACCTTAGTAATGTGTACGATTATATCACAAGAAAGATTCAAATATTCTGTACATAATCCGCAACGACGCGAGGCGCCCGGTGGTCAAGGACGCCTCTTCCTCCTCCTCGTCTTCCCCTTCCTCATCTTCTCTTTCCCCCGCTTTATTTTTAATCTTACATTTATATATATATATTTATATATATTTATATATACGCCTAAGATTTAATTACAAAGTTAGATATGTCTCAGGTTCACCTGGTATTGTACTTCATACAATCTCTCGTGACTGGCGAGTCCGAGATGCGGCCGACGGGCGTGTCGTTGCGCGTTGCTCCCGAGGAGACTTCCGTTCCGTTTCACGCGCGCGCGTTATTCGCGTTGCTCGAGGGAAGCGCTCGCTTTTTGTCGCGTTGTTTCCTCTGCATACGGTTTCCTTAGCCGCCAGTCGCTTACGTTAATAGTTCGATATCGATAATTGGCACATTTTTTTTTTAATGGCAAGTTTCGCATTGGCACGATAATGGCCCTGAAGAATAGCCTCGAGTGCAGTCTCTTCGGAGGAGAAACAAATGATAATATAAACGTGACGAGGACAATTCGTATTTATAATGATAATGCATTTTTTGCTATCAATAATAATAATAATAATAATAATAAATCATATTGATTTATAATAATAAATCTTTCTGAATTAAAAAATAGCATAAAAATATTTGCAAAGAGAAATTTGCAAATATGCTGACTTAATGACTCTACTCATTTTCCGGTGAAACGTTTAGAGAGGATAATCTCGTCAGAAGAACTTCAACCTTGGCGATTCCCCTGGACTTAACGTCGTTCCTGACTATCACGCGAGTGTGTGCACCTATGAAAGGCAGAATATCCTTGCTTGTTATAGTTAATCGCACGACGTCCCATTATGATTAATATCAGTAGAGGTGACTAAACTGATGCATCGGTTACCGAGGACTAAGTTGCACTTTGATACTCGTACACGACCGCTTCTGATTACACGTAAAGAATTGCTGGTCCAGATAAGTCTCATTTATGGAAGCACGGCTTTACTTAGTAAGAATGAAAATTATCTCTAATTATTCGTAATCGTAAAATAATCCAAAATATACAATAAAAAAGAATCAATATGGGCGATGGGGAACGACGGGTAATTGGGCACAGATTGCAGAGATGGTGTTAGGGGAGGAGGGAGAAGAGGAATGGTTAAGGAAATTAGAGAGATTCAGGAATGAGGGGAAAATGGAGGAAGAGGAAGAGGACAAAGAAAGAGAGAGAATGAGGAGTGACTGAGAAAGAGAGAGGTAGGGGGAGAAGATAAAGGTCGAAAGATAGTTTATTTTTGTTTATGATGCATAAAAGAGGAAACAATTGCGACGGAAGCGGAGGTTCCGGGGAGGCGTGTGTGCGTGCAATGGCGAGCGTGCGATTTAGTTATAAGTTAGAGATAAGATAAGAAGCATAGTTTGTAAATTAGGCATATGTGAAAATTTGTAACCCTGAGGGGAGCAAATAAACCATATTCATACATTAAAAGAGAATCAAAGAAACAAATCCCGATTATTTTTGCCCTTTCATATTTTCTAATTAGTGTCCTTTTGTAATTTTAAACGATCTGCGGATTTTATCTTCCACGTGAAATGCTTACTAATAATCACAAATTGTAGATGATTGGATTGCAAGTTGCAAAATATAGTTGTAATACTAATAATTTGTTGAATTAATATTAATGATTGCACTAGGTTTCTCGAATTTTTCGACTATCATAATTTCACGAAATTATTTTTAGCCGATCTCTCCACGAATCACAATTTTCTTCTGTAAAATTTTCAATAAAAAACAAAAAATAATGAGGGAGCCAAATAAGATCTTATATTTTTACATTTGTCGCACTTTTTTATCACATCCGTTATTTATCGTGTCAGTTTCTTTATTGGATATAATTTTAATTTATTACATAACCGAATAATAAAAACAAAACTCTATTCATATTATCTTAGTATTTAGTAAAATTAGAATGAATTAAATGTATGCGATAAAAAGATAAGAAAGTTATTATTTATCCGTTTAATAACTGATTAGCCATTTTTTTTTAAACTTCATTGGCTGCATGTTCAAAAGTGCGCGAAACGGTAACATGGATGTGATTAAAGCATTATCAAACCGCGGTTCTCTATAAGAAACTCTTTAAAAAATCTGTCATGTTTGCGGTGAATCATCGGTGGGCGGATTGTATAAATATTTGTAAAAATCATAACTATCTCTGATCATTTTGATATTCCGAAATATCTTGTTTAAAAAGATGATAAATTATTTATATCTTTGTTTGTCTTGTATGATTATTGCTAGGTACACTGTACCTAAACTAGAAAAACTTTTTGGAACAATATTTTGTTTTGAAGAAGATGCAAAATTATGCCAACAAACGTCCAGTCTTAATATATTTCCATATAACACAAATATTCAACAGATATTCTCAAGTATTTTTTCTGCGATATTCGCGTTTTTTAAATGCTTATTAACATAATTTTTTAAAATTGTACTTCTATCGTAGATATTTTACAAATGCAAATTATATATTTCAAAAACTTTAATATACAACAGAGAAAATTCTAAGAGAGAAAATCGAGAGTCAGTTTATTAATTATAAAATGCATTAAGTATTCTCTTTGAAGAGTGCTGTTTTTTTTTGTGACTCAAGAATATCCATTGAACATCTATAAGATATGTAAATTTGACTCCTTTCTGTGCATAGTGCATGTTCAAAACAGATATATGCACACATTCACTGCTTACAAAAATTATTTTTTCCAACTTTTTATAAGATCATGTCGATATATAATAATTTAGTCGCGCAGCTGCAGGTTGAGGAAAAGTGCTAAAGATTTTCGTAAGCAGGAAGATTTCTGAGACGTTTCTTAGACATTTTCAAGATAAAACGAATAGAATCTATACCAAAGGCGACCAGCGACAAAGAGTTCGCGAGCCCCTCGGTACTCGGCTTCCCGGGGCTCCGTTGCGAAATGAGAATTTTTTTTCTCTCCTCCGTTTTCCTATTCAACGACTATCCCTGATTGCACATTTTCGCACGTATTATCACGCATTCTGCGTGTCAAATTGCCTACGGAAGCTTACGACCAGCCAACCTCGGCGTACGGTGGGCACGCGGCACGTCGCACGCGAGTGCCAGCAGCGCGTGCGACGCGTCCGCTCGCCCGCGCGCGTGTCCGCGTACGCGTTTCCCAGTGGTCCACTGCGAGCTTTCCGCAAGAGTGCGATGGACGCACGGAAGCTCAATTGTACGGCCAGGAGTGCCTGATAGACGTGACCACGTTCGAGGTAGGCGGGTCTTCTGTGCGTCACTTCTTCATGTCGTTCATCAGCGCGCCGTCCTTGCTCTTGCTCGAGTCGAGATTCGACTGTTGACTGCTCGTCACGCCGCTGCCGTTCCCGGGATACATCTTCTCCAGATGATTCAAAGACTCGCTTAGGAACTTCTGCAACGGGAACCGTAAGAGCTTTTTCAGTGGAATCATATTTTTAGATGAGAATCTTTAGCAGAATTTTTTAATGAGAATCTTTAGAGAAAAGACCTCAATTCCCTTTCATATAAATTTTTGAAGCCGCGAAAAAAAAAAGGGGCAAAAATGGTGATAAAAGAAAAATAATTTCTCGTCATCTCGTTACCTGTATAGCCGTTAAAGCGGCCACGATCGCAGGACTTCCGAATCCGTGTGATATGAGAGAGAAATGGGTGAGATGTCTCTGTATACTGGGATCGAGGATATGTTGCGGCCGCGTATTGCAGAGCGGCGATCTGTCCTGGTTCAGAAGATCCATCAGCTCTTTGGTGATTTGTCTGGAAACAGCGAAGTCGAAAAAGTTAATTATGAAGCTCCCGTGACAATGCGAGAAAAAACTTTGTTTGGCAGCCGATATTATTTTAATATTTAATGATTATTATTTAGATGAATTATTAATTATTAGGCGACATATTAGCCAAGACAGCGCGTAACGTTGTATTTATTAAGTTTCCTCAAGAAGTTTAGACATCATTAGACAATTTTTTATTGTTAACTTTAAGCGAAATGAAAACATTTGTAGATTTGCATATAATAATATTTATATATATGAACTGTTGAATTAATTGTTTTATTAGTAAACTGTGTGGATACCAACTGATTTGAACATTTTGAAAAGCGCATTATAGCGCTGAAAATGTCGGACGGTATAGCTAAGCTCTTACCCGAGGAACTCTAGTGCTTATGCTTACTTGGTGGCATGAAGAAGTTCTTTTCTCCTGTAGGAGTCTTGCGGTTCGCAATGCTGCCGACTGAGGTACTCGGCGACTTGCTTCGCGGGGAATTCGGTTTCGCAAACGTAGCCGAAGTCCCTGGCAAGGTGAATGGCTTCTCCTGAAAAGAATAAAATATTCACGTGTAATATGCGCATGATGCCATTATGTAAACTCACTACGCGCAAGTATGCATAACGGTCGATGAAAACAATCCGCGGAGTTTTATTTGACTTGCGAAACACTGTCCACGTTGATGTTCCGAATAGTTCAACTCGAATTTACGATGGGCATCTTACCAAATTCACAAGCAGGAGCATTCGTCATTCAGGAAGAGCCCTGTCATTCGATAAAACATTCTCAGAATGTTGTGACTATCGATCTTATAACAATTCACAAAATATAATTCGATAAACAACAACGCTGTTTTTTTTAACACTTTCGCTTTGTAGAAATTTAGCCAGTCTTGAAATTTAATTTGAATTTTTTCCCGACTTGACTATATGACTTCCTGTGATTGACGTCCTACTGAATATTGAAACTCCAAAAGTTGCATTAAAAGATTGGTTCCGATAAAGAATTCTTGTCGTCAAATATTTGATGAGTTCTCTCCATAATGTGATCATATTATTTTTTGCAAAAGATAAAATAACATATAAGATCCATTAAGAGATCATAAGCGGATCCGTTGGAATGAACCTTTGGATGTCCTCGATGCCTACAGGCGGAGCGAAATTAACTAATTACAGTTAATGAAACGCGCATTCTCTTCAGCGCGCGCGCCCGCCCTTCCCTTTTTCGAGCTTTCCCCGGCCCCTTTCCACCCCCTCTGCAGCGCATTCCACGCAACTTCTCTCTTGATGCGATGGGAGGTAATTAGGTAGCTATACATGTGTATGCGTGTACGCAAGTAGGGTCTCTCATGCAGGCTGGAAGTAGACCCGCTGGGCGCTATTATCGATAAACCAAGCAAAGCCACCCGCAGGTACACCGCCGCGCGTGTATCACCCACAAGATCGGAAACGCGGGCCTACAAACGGACAAAGCCACAATTGCAGTTAACGAATTATCCAATTTCGCAATTCCTACCCACGCTTTCCCTCTTTTCCCCTCCGTAACGGAAAACAGAAGTGCTTGTACGTGAAGATTTATCGTGCTCGTTTGGAGAACGTGAAAAACTGGCGGAAGCCTGTTGCGACACTATCAATAATAGCAATTAAATCATTTTGGTATCACTCTTAGGCCCGGTTTCACAATTCGCGGTTAACTCGATTTTAACCGAAGTTCAAACTCGCTTTATCTTTTTTCTAATCTAAGAATTAGGAAGAGATAAACAGTAAGTTAAACCGAGATTAAAGTTAATCTTACATTTGTGGAACCGGGTCTTAAGATTTCAAAATGAGTTCGATATTGTCCTTTTTTTTTTAAACAAGACACAGTCAAAATTAATGAATCATGGTGCATCTACCTGGATGCCTGTGCGAGATTCCAAGTTGTCGCTTAATTCGGGCTTCGGGAAGAAGCGAGGGTTCCGCACGCGAGGATTCTCTACACGCGCGAATTCTTTGTTGCACGAGAGCGGCCGCCGACACGTGAACGGCATTAGCAATGGCTCTGCATATTTGCGGAAATTCTCACATATTAATAGCCGTCTAATGAGGCGTCCTAAGTGCCGGCCCAATTTCGGGCGCGGAAAATAATGAGATCTTAGCGAGATCGTCGTACATGACTGACAGCCTTCTAATTTCAACGTAATGGCCGCGCGCAAGATTGTTGCTCGCGCAAGGATCTTGCACGCGCGCGTAGCCCTGGGCAACCACCTAGATCGCCGCAGAAGTCGTATTCGGAATATTCTCCTTTTTTTTTCTTTCGTCTTAATACGTTAGGGTTGCGCGACACGATTACCGTGTAAATGCCATGGGCCTCATAAAATTTAATCATATATGTGAAAGTATGCGACGCTTATTGCCTTCAGCCGTTACAGATTGTTACTATCAGTCCGTTTTGCGGGCAGAGCAATTTAGCGGAAGCTTATTTGCAACGATGTAAAATTAATTGCATCTGGGGAATTTTATGATTACGTACATATTTACTGGGTCTGGAATAATAAAGTACAGATTGAGAGTCGTGGAACAGTGAGTTTTCTTGAGAGAAATTAAATTCGGTTCTCTTTGACAGACATGCTTGTCTCGTTATGTAGCTTTACGATTGTAAATTTTTAAATTGTAAATAAATTGTTTACGACTGTAAATAAATTTATTCCTGTCGCACTCTGTTGAAATAAAGTCCTATGATTCGTATTTTATCATCACAAAAATGATGACATGTATTGTATGCTAAAAGCCATAATGCTTCATTTTTTACACACGTACATTACATCTCGCTGTATTTATAATTATTTACGTTTTCGTAATGCGTCTGAACATATCCACTTATAATTCGCGAAAGAGGTATAACTGCGCCGTAATTGTTTTCAACAATAGTTTGAGATTTCGAATATTGGACTGCCGCTATATATGCATATAATTTGGACTTTGCGTATACGCCGTTGTCCTATTTTATGTGACATAAATTATAGTTCATGCGGTCGCAACCGTCGTTATTTTAATAGACCGCGCCATTGATCCCACGTGTTTATGCCGGACTTGTCGTAATGCTTTGTGTAGTAAAGTTTTTACTGTGGTTGCGACGAGAGAGAAAGAGAGAGAGAGAGAGAATGCGTAGCGAGAGCATATGCATTAAGCGAAACCAGATACTGCTAACGTAGCTATGAAAAGCATGTAAGTAGTTTGAAACTGCCGATGTTTTGCGTTGTTTAACGTTACACAATGTTGCATGCGTAATGTTGCCGCTCGCACTGATTTTACGTAATACCATTATGCTCTCGCTCGAGATGTATTCAATAAGAACGGATGTACGTAACGATGCGGAGCGATAAAAAAAAAGTAACATTTTTATTTTCCATCTGAACTGCAAATTGCTTGATTACTTATGTCTGATACATCTAATCGCCCAACCGTGCGGAGAGACAGACGCACTTGGCGAATGAATAGAGTCGGAGCAGAGTTTATAATTAAGGATATTTACATGTCTTGAAAACTAATCGGACTGACGTAAATTCTGGTTTAGAGGTGTGAAGAAGAAAAGAAAAAAAGAGAAGCGCGTGATTAAAAGCTTCTGACACATTAGCTATATCGGAAAGATAACTTTGTGTATGTTGAATCTTTATCTTCGTTTTGCATTAAATGAATTTATTTACACTTAAAGGTGAAAAAAACATCTGGTTTTTTCCCCTTAATATATACAGTTTACGCGCTGCAATACAATGGAGACATTCAAAATAATCGAGCAAATTTCCCGTAAGAAAAGATCTCTCTTAATTCCCTATTCCGATCTCGATCATTCGAGTTCGATGGAACGAAATCAAAGAAACGACGCAGTTAGAAAGGAGACTATATCACCTGGGCAAAGAAAAGATCTTTCACGAAACGAGTATCCCACGATGTTGGGATACGTCGAGTTGTATAATATTATAGTTTCGTGCGATGTATTTATCGGCGTGGATACCACGTGTGTTTTCGCCGTCGCGTTTTCTCTACGGCCATTCTCGTATTAGGCGCGCGAAACCGACAGTAAGTTAACTATCGGCGATCTTATCGGACATCGTCGGACGTGGTGCAAATTTCCACCCGCTTCGCCCCTCGCCCCCTCCGCGGCGAGGTGCAACAGGTCGTTTCGGCTGTACGCTTTAGCCTGCCACAGGCGAACTCTTCCGCGCGGATTTGCATATCTTCCCTTCCCCGCTCGTGTCGTATCTCTCGCCTTCTTCTAATCTCTTTTAAGTAAATTAGCGTGTCTGTCGGCGTTACCTTATACCCATACGCGCGTGCTGCGAAAACGTTTACGATTATGATCGCAAATGCGAACGTACGTCTTGCGTTTTATCGCGTTGTACTTTGCTACTTTTTGCGAGATTTTCTTGGCGCGTTCATTCGAACAACCGCAGCTCGACTTGGCGCAAGATGTTAACGACGTTTTTAATCAATTTTTTTTTCGTAAATTTTATTCCATACTGAGAGAATAATCTTTGATAAACTTAAAAAAAAATTAGCGTCTGATAACATGAAATATCGGACACAAATAAAGTTCAATCACTTTATATTCCGTATCATATCACTTGAAACAATTAAATTGGCACATGCGCTTTAGATAAAGAACAAACAAAAATCTATTAATTAAAATCTATTAATCTATTAATTAGTCATTAACATTTCGCTCGCCATCGACGTAACATAAATTAATCAATGTAAATCGTTTTGTTGTCGTGATAAAATATTACAGCGCGTGGTGTTTTAATATTATCGTTAATTTTATTCGATTCGACGACACGACGGGAAGGAATGTCCGGCTTATCGAGTACGAGGGAATATGACTCAATAAAACGAAGGGACTTCGCAGACCGCACGCCGCAGATTGCCGCTAAGGGAGCTCGCTCGAGATGAGAGATCCAGATTAGCGGTACGCGAAGTAAACGAGAACGGGAACGAGTGGGTAACGTGACTCGCGCGAATTGTGTGTGATGAACGGCCGGTGCTGCTTGACGACTTCACCGTGTCGATCGCGAATCAATGGACAGCCGATCAAAAGCTGTGCAATTGACGCGCGATGGCGCAGCAAGAAGATCGGCCGGGAAAATGCGTTTAATTACACGGCCGGGTAATTACATTTTTTTTTCATTTCTCGTCAGCAGCACGTGCTCATATATGATTACGGAATATTTAAATCTGCCTGATTTTGAGCGAATCTTCAGTTAAATTTTTATTGGTATAGCATATCCATAAAATTTAAGAAAAAGATATCGTGAAAACAAACTGCTTGAAAGAGAATTTTTGTCAATTTCCTTTTTTCATATGCAAAATATCTGAATCTGAATGTGTTTTTATTGCAAATAAGAAATAATATCCTTTTATTGAGGAAAATATTTTGTTTGGTTGTATCAACAAAAAAGTATATACATACAAAATGCATTTTGATCGTACCAAAATTCCTTTTTATATTTATAAAATTTTATAAGTAATTGAATATCTGGTTATCTTGACTCTAGAATGTGATCAGATTTAACTATAAGGCCTATTTTCAAAATGTATGGTTACCTAAAGGTTAAAAATTACCGAGAAGTTTATTATTGTTTAACGACGTTTGAAAATGGGCCTAAGTGTATCTCTGATTTGTATATTTTGTTGAATCTATCAGATTTCCAATTGATGTAAGTTGTTTTTCTAATGTTTAAAATTGCGAATAAAAAATTGTATTATAAAAAACAATTGTTGACATGTAATGATATTATAAATAATGTTAAGAAGAAATACATTTACTGATCGCGCTCGGCGTAACCGGTTTTCTCTATTTTCGCTTGTAAATATTCTTCCATAACGAGTCTCATCGAATCGATCGTTGGAATCGTCGGAGCGATACTCGTAGAAATGTGCTTGCCGTTACGAAGGGGAGGGCCGGCGCGATAGAATAGCCTTATTCGTCTCTGAAGCTCTGTCTTATAACGATAGCCAATACGATGTGCCCATCATGCGGCCTTCGACCGCAAATCACGTTCCATTATACGTCCTGATAATCGAACCTGCGAGAAAGATTTCGGGAATTCTCTTCCGCGTACCACGAGATTGTCGTGTTCCGATATACCCCTTGCGGTTTCTCATACCGGTTAAAACTTCGCAACGAGTCGGGCTGCGGTCAACGTATATATATACAGGCATGTAACGCGTCTAAAATACGCATTCCTCGCATCCCCGCGTGCACGTTATTCCGAGTTACAACGCTACTATTCTGACCGTTCTGAAATTTTTTGTTACGTTATGTTACGGGAGATCGACCGATTAACGACGCAGGATTCTCGCGACGTAAAACGTAACTGTATACACTTATTAAACACAAAATTAATCAAACTATTAAATATGAAATTAAGTGACCACGTTGACCAAAACAAACACGAGCATTTAAGTGTCTACAATGGTAATTTTATATATGTACATAATTAAATAATCTCAATGATAATCACACGAACAAAACGATTAATATGCACACACAATGTGAGATCTGATTCTTCTGAATCGTCTAACGATTCGCTAAATCAACTTTATTATCTGTAATAAATGTCGGAAAATCTAGGATTAATGTAGAAGTCCCAAATTGCCCGTTTTTACTTTTATCCTCTACTTCCACTGTCGAATTTTTCTCTGTAGTATATCATTACTTTTTTCGGATGTCCCATCCGGAGCCGTAGATAACCGGTCTCGTCTCGCACATTCTATTTCTACAGCCTTTGAGAGGTCTCCTTGAGCATGAAGAGCACGTTGTGTCACCGCGCGGCGATCGGGCGCGAATTTACGTATGAATTACACAGCCATAAGCGACGGATATGAGCACATGGAGTGTACGCACACCTACGTGTCCTCTCGCGCGTCGCGCGCAAGTTCCCACACTTTCGCCGTATATACTCTGTAAGCGTCTTCGATGACATTCCCTGTACACGCGCCTCGGTATTCTTACAGCCGAGGAACCTGTAATACCGCTGTTCTTCTAATCAGACGAATCGTTGCGTAACTATCATTAACAAAGGATACATTTATTTATTTTGACACATCACTTTTTTTTTGCGCGTGTTTTATAACAGTTTTTTTGTGCTTTACTATACGCGAATATATGACTGGAATAATGCAAAAAACGTGTGAGGCACATACATTCAATCATCTTTTTCTCGCTGGTCAACCGGCAAGCTAAGACAGGAATCGGTATTGCAACAGTGATTTGCAAGTAGGGAACTGACGTAAACAGAGCGAGAAATAAGGAAATATATTCTTGACTCCATTAATCTGATTTATTGGTTCACTATATACCGGTCAGAGTTCAGCCTTTTTCTTATCTCAAGTGATTATCACTTTGTAATACATTAGACGAGAATATAAAACGCGAAAGAAATATTGATCCTTACGTCGTATAAAAATGATAAAATAATAAATAAATGCGATTCTCTATCGTGACTATGTGATTTAATTAAATAAAAAATCATCAGGTCTGTATTTTTAAATCGATTTGCATTGCAGATTTTCAACGTAAATTGTACAGTGTAAAAAGTGATATAATTGAAAAAGCGACTGTTTTTCTCTTTTTTTCGATCATATAAGTATATAATATAAATTGTTATGAAATCAATGATTAATTTAATTGCATAACCAATTTTTAGCTCTTTTTTTACACGTAATAGATTACGAATTAGAGTTCCTAAATGATATGTAAGAACTATTGTAACAGTATGGTTCAGACGATTGCATTCACGGAAAGAACAATTTTGTTGAAAAGTCTAAAAATTTTGCTAAAAACAGATCTGAAAATAATTTGTGTATAAATAAATTTTTGTTGAATCATCAAAATAATTTGTTGGAATGTTAAAGCTGATAAACATTGCTATAAAACGTTTTGATATTCTAGCAATCACTTTGACTTTCGCACAAAATTATTTTGATTATATTGAACAAATTATTTTCAGATCTGGATTCAGCAAAATCATTCTTTCCGTGTTAGTCTTGCTCGTGTAAATTGCGAGACTCTGGTATGTCGATCTTTTATGTACCGCTCATAAAAAAAAACGTATTGCGAGCGCTGTCGTTAGTTCATTACTAACCGTTGAGACGCACTCCACTGTCATTAAAGCGCGATAGTGGCTCAAGTAGCAATTAAGAAACGGGATCGCCGCAAAGCTGTCGCAAATCTATATATTTACGGATACATTATACGCGATTTTCAATCGCTTAATAACAGCGATCTTCCTAATCTCTCGGCGGGCTCGCATATGCGGAGGGATCCAATCGTATGCAAATGGTAATTATACGCGTATTTGAGCTTCTTCCCCGATGCGCGGTCTGAATTATTTTAAGCTGAATTATTTTAACCGGAAAGACGAGATTAGCAAGCCACGTCGATGAGTGCAGCGATAAATTAGTTGTCTTTTTATATTATACTTTTTGCTTTTTTTCTCGAGTAGATACGTGGACACTTATGTGAAGAGAACGGTCATCCAGTTTCGTTTTATCAAAGCTGTTATTAATTTGTAATCCGCGAGATATATGATACATGTTGCGATATCATTAAAACGTGTACCGGTAACGTTCAGTTTGTTCGACAGCTAATGGTAGGTGTAAATCGACAGGTCGACTTTTTACGCGGCATTTTGCACGGTACCGCAACAATGCAGCGGTTTACAGCAACACGGCTGCCAGAACGGCAGATTGACGAGACAATGCGATTTATTATTTTGAATTTACACGTCGCAAATGCTAATCGACACGCTACATCGAGTTTCATATTTACTCGAGAAATTTTGATGTATTTTTAATCCAAAAATAATAAATATCCAAGTTGCGTAAACTTCACGGTTTGAACGATGTATTAAGTGCCAAGTGTATTTTTTCTAAAGTAACTGATACAATAATATGTATATCAAAAAGCCTTTAAAAAAGTTTAATAGCAGTGATTAGACGAGAAATCCAAGGGTTTGTTCCACATTGATACATCTGTATATCAATAATGGAGTCAGAGACGGAGATTTCTCAAATTCTAAATGACTTTCTTATTCTTTAAATTTAGTTCAATGTTTTTAAAAAGAAAAACTCGGTACTTTTTTGAAAATTTTGAACACGTTTTATTTGTTATTTTAACATTCTAACAAAGTGCACCCTCGAAATCTTCGTGTAACGCTTCCTCGAGTCGAGGAAGCGTTACAGCGCGGGTGTCGCTGCGCCGAGCGTGGCCATCGCCTCGCGCGCCGCGTCTCGGAAAGAAAAGCACGGCCGATGTTTTATGGAAGCCCCGCCGACCATAAATTATAATCAACGTCCGTGCCAACACTCTAACAAACTTCCAGGCGCGTCATTAGGGCGCTGCTGCGGCGGCGGAGGTGCGGGAAGGCGATTGTACGCGCGCGCGTTCGCATTTGTTGCGCGCTCGTTATTAAGCGCTCCCTCGCGCAGATGGGATATCCCGTAGGAATCTCTCCTTCTCTTTCCCCTTGTCTCTTTCTCTCTCTGATTAGCCGCGCACAATGTCCTGTATCCGGTGCAAAAAACCTGCACTCGTTGTTACTGTCATAACGCGGAAGAGCGAAGGCGAAGTCGCTCTCTAAAGCCGAGTTTACGTGTTTCGCCTTTGATGATCGTTCAGGGAAAATCACCGGGAGAATCGTTCAGAAATGAAAGTGCGGTGAATCGGGTGGAGAAAAAGCAAGAATGAAGGAAGTGGAACTTCTAGTTTCGTCTTTATAGAATTAACGTTAGAATTATAAGGCGATTAAAATGACTGTAAATTTTTTTTTAAACTATTCAAATTTATAACGGTGCATTTTCTGAGATTTTCTGTGACTTTTGTTGCAAATATGTAAATAATTAAATTGGTCAATTTATTTTCTTCCCTTTTATTCTTTTTCTCAAGTACATATTAGACATGTTATTGATATTTGCATATATACCTATTTGAAGTAGAAATTAATCGTCGGTAGTTGTAGTGTTGATTACTATATAATTACTATATAATTGAATTTTTGTTTTTCAATAAAATAAATATCAAAGAAATTTCATACGACAACGCAGAAATAAAACCTCCTTCGAATTAAACGTTCGCGTTAAATGTGAGATACAGACGGTGGACTCTTAACGTTTATTTTCTTGTAGCGCTTTGTTTGTCGGTTATTTTACCTTGCGAGGCTTTGGGACCGTGCCCGGTGCCGCGTGTCTAAACAAAAATCCATTCAGCCGCTTAAATGACTCATTCAGGATGATCATCAAGCGTAGACCGTGTAAATTCGCCTTGATGCGCGCGCTATTCCGAAGAGATGATTTCATCACTGTGCCCTACGAGACAAGTGGGCGTCGCGCGAGGAATGTAATTCTTCGGAGTCATGGCGGAGGGGGGGGGAGAGGGGGGGAGATGTAAAGACGCGAGCGCGGAGAGGTAACCTTCTGCAAATTACGGCGGCAGTAAATCGAAAAGCGTTACATTTAACGCTCACGATAAATCGCGGAGAAAACGCGTGATTACAATCGTTAATGCTTCATGCGCCCGCCAAATATCGATCCCGATTAATAAAGAATCCCGCGGGAAATTTATACAACAAACATGTTTTGTATAAAACAATCGATGTAGTAAATTAAAAGTGTGATTTCTATTAAAATTTGCAATGAAAATAAACGTTAATATTAGCTTTTTGTTAAGTTTTTGTTGAGAGAGGCAGATGATTTTTTATAATAAATTAAAAATATCATAGAAAAAACTTACTCGAGAAAATATAAATCTATTAATTCGATGATGCAAAATATCTCGAGTTAGATCGAAATTTGATTGTATGTGAAAGAAATTTATTAACATTAAATTAGTTAATAATATAATTAAATTGATAATATTAATTTAGTATTAACAAATTTTCTTGGTATTTTATATAATATAAAATGATCTTATTCATATATAATTTTATATTAATTCTGTTAATATTTAAAAAAAATGTTTATGCTTTCGCAAATATACAAATTTAAAAAAATCTCGTTTCTTTATAATTTGAAAAGAAATTCACATTACTGTAGCTCTTAATTCTCAACTTTAAAAATTAAATGTTCTTTCACCAGACTTTTGCTGCGAAAATAATGAATCTTAAATTTATTAAGAAAAGGATGCAGTGATAAGTAAAGGATGCGTTTTATTTTTTCTGTGAAATGTAGCAAGTCAATTGACAAGATTATGATGTTATACCACGTGATCACTCCCAACGTCTTTTTCGCAAAAATATCGCCGACATCGTCTTATATCCGCTTACGGCGGGATGTAAGAATTACATTTAAATATTACGACCGCATTACGGAACTGGGATACCTTGCAGGAAGCTTCCCGTTTGATTGTACGTTTTTTTTTTGCTGTTCATACCGGATACGATCAATGTTGCTAATGAGGAAAACGATTACCGGCGAAGAAAAAGAACGCATCCACCATTACCGCGTAGGAAAGAGGTTTTACGTTCGCGTTATTTCACCGAGATGATTTCATCGGCGCGCTTTATGGGACGAGTCGTATGCCGCGTACCCGTTCCAAGATGTAATAGAGTTTACGAGGATGTTCTCTAAGTTCACAAGCAACCTTAATACTGCTTCGTCTGACAAATGTCTGTTAACTTATCTAATATATAGCTAATAGGAAGTAATTTACATCGGTCACTATTTTAAACATAAACAGGCTGTTCTGAAAATGTCCGCTTTCTCTTAGGCGCAACGATTCGTGTTTAATGATTTAAACGTGATTTTTCTTTGACCAAAATCTCGTTCGAGTTCTCGTTTATAATTTGCCTATTAAGTTATCTTTCAAACTTCGAATCAATGTACCGTTAAAGTCAAGTTGAAGTTAAATGAAGATTCAGGTTTTTAGCAGGTATTTTTAATGAATAAAATTCTAATGCTGTGATTTCAAGCGGTAAGGGCCTTCGTTCTGATCACGTTTCAGAGAAAGCGGCAGTTTCATGTATACAATTCGTATGTAAAGTAACGTTGAAAACTTGAAAATCAGGAATAGAAACGATCATGTATAATGTATGTAGCAATGCCTGCGATCATATCTCTTAACAAAGTCATAAATCATGGCAATATATTAATATTTAATTATTAAGAGTTATTAGTCCCGTAATATATACATTCTGCATCAGATACAGATTTATCGGTTTCCTAACGTTATGTGTTTTTTTTTCTTAAACATAAACAAGTTTTTTTTCTCATGAATTCTTTAATTAGTTCGAGTCTTTAGAAATATAAGTGAAAGCACTCACCTTCCACTAAAGATGTTAAGAGCGTGACGTTGGCGGCCTTCCTTCTACCGGCTGGCAGATTCAAACCGATTTTTTCCAGTTTTTCCCTAAGCAGACGCCCGCCGTTTTTGGATTTCGCCCTGCAAAATGCAAAATATATCTTTATATGGAGCCTTTCGCCATATTAACTTTCTCAATATTATTGAAATAACACGACATGTCATTTCGCCGACGAAGAATTCACGATATTATATAACTACAAGTATATCAAGATTTAAATATTTTAATTCTCATATGTTTGGACGTGGACATAATTTTTTTAAATATTTTTACGACTATATCTTTTGTAATTTTCTCATTTCTTGGAAGAATAATTACACACTACATTTGCGTTTTATATAATCATCAACATTTGATATGAATCGCTAAGCTCAGGTTAAAGCTCTCATGTGGTGAATATCGTAGCCGATCTAAAACCCGGTTAGATTACGTCAACGATTATTGATTTGGTTCTCACGCGAGAATTTTACATACACGTCACAGAACACAGAGATTCATTGGTTCATCAACATATTTATCGATCACGAGATTTTTCTACCGTTCGCTAAATACTTGTTCGAAACACAAGCGAACGCCCACATCCCTCGTCCCGTTCCGGCGCGTGAGAATTTCGAAACGGAACTCCTCCATTAATCATTTCGCCGCCGTGATCTCTAAAAAGATGAAATCGAGGTGCGAGAGAGGGGAGGGGGAGACAGCGGCAATCGTATTTCCTCGAGTGGGAAACACGGTTGGATTAGCATAATCCGCGGGCTATACGTGTGTCGCGTCGGCGATTGAGCAAGCTCGACGACAGGCGCTTGAGGATGCGCTCGCACCATCCGTGCACGTGCGTTTTGCGGAATGGGATCGAGCGCTGAAAGAAAGGACTGTGTTCTTCGCACAGAATGAGCTATTCAAGCTAAAGCGCGAGCATATCAACAGGCGAATAGAATTTTTATCGGGCACTTGTGGCATCCTCCTCCGACACGTGTATCTGGGTTAATTATTAAGCGACGTAACGCCCCCCCTCCCTTGCGCGATCGTAAAGACGTTTTATGTTTCACGATTGATTTAAAGTTAAGACTTCTTCGCTGTAATCGTGATTTCGGTCAATTAGACGCGGCGTTTATTCGTTGTCTCTGAAAGCGCATTGTGTTAATGGTATAACGTGACGTTAAGACTAAAACCGCAATTTAAACGCTATAGTTATAAATGAGAAGTATTGACAAATTTCTGTGTAAATACCTTTAGAAACAGCTTCATTAGCTAAATAAATGATTCTTTATTAAAGATGCTATGATGTGTATGTCCTTTCAATGTTGAATAACACGCAGGCAATTTAATTAATAACGTATCGAATAAATGCACATTTTTATATAAATTTTATAACAAATGAACAACTTTTGTTAGTTGAATGCTTCTATACAAAGAAATTTTAATCGTCCTCTTTTATATTTTACGTTAAATTGTGTATCGGATGGCGTCCCACGTGATTCTTTCGGACGAAGTCTATCGAGACATCATCAAAAGCTGTGTTTTAATCCTTTTGCAGCCGGACAGCGACTTCGTGTCGTTAATCCACCGGCGAAGTAAGAAGCTGCGAAGTAAATTTTTTTCTGTGGAACACCAACGGGAACGCGATAGTAGCAGGGACTTCTTTCTTTAACACACCCTGTCCATCCATCATCTCGGCCTGTTATAACGGTAACGCGTATCGCCTACCTTTGTTCGGTTCGGCCGCCCGGTCCGCCCGGTAATCTTTCGCCTCGCTCGGCAATTAATACGTTTTACCGCTATGGGTTTTTAATATCGACTCCTCCGAATTTACGTTCCGCGTTCGCTCCGCTCGTTTTATTTCCTCTGAATCGCACTGTCCCATGTGTTTCTTGATAATGTATTCATTTTTAGATAGACTCAAAGAGAAAGCGATTATAATTACATCTCTGTATTAATTACCGCTGCGACTAAGAGCGTGTTTTCATTTAGGTCAATATCGAAAACTTTTATCTATCACTTCTTGAAGATATGTGTACACGAACATTTTAATATTTTCATCTTAAATATATCGTAATATATGTAGAACGTATAAATCACCACACCGTATTCTTTTATTTATTTGTCAAAGGTAGATAAAGCTTTGTAATATGTTAAAACATTTCCTTCAGTAATTTTCAAGAATTTAATTTAACTTGAAAATTGAAGTATAAAAATTAAGTATAAAAATTGCGCTATTAACGATCGTTGTACTTTCATAATTCCTCCTCTCAATTTATATTATCACATTACAGTTGAAAACTCAGAAAGATCTAAACTGACAGATCTGCTGAAAGTTTTCAACGTGCATTCTCGTTTCCGTTCAGATCCGTAAAAGTCTAATCAATCTATATTCTAAAACGGGTTTCAAGCGATGCGATAATCATCACCGATTATATACGAATCGAGTAGACGCAAGCCAATTTCACGTATCCCGAGACACAGCGGAAGAATTTCGACGAACGTAATTGACCGCGGAAACGGTCGTGCGACCGGATCGAATTTTCGATACTTAACGATTGCCATCGCCGACGTTTCTCGGTACGTGACGAGAACACGATGCTGCGACTCATTACCGGAGACTTGTCCCGAGAAGAATCCTCGTCCCCCACTCAGACGTATCGCTCTTCTCTACGTAAGGGTTTCCGCGATTTGCAACCCTCGGCGTCGATTTCCACCGATAGGAAGATCCCTGAATGGCGGAGCTCTTGCTCCCCCTGATTGCTCGAGACATCCTTGAACGCCTGGCATCGTTAATCGTCTACGGACGCCACGCGGCGTTAGACAACCGAAGGACTTCATGTTCATGATCAAGTATCCTGCGCGTCGTTCGTTTCGCGAGATTGAGGCGGAATTATGATTAACACTGATAAAGTGTAGCGCATGTATATGAGAACGAAATGTGGACAATTTTCTAAAATATAAGATTTCCAATACCTCTTTGTTGTGTGTGGATTTTATTGTATATCTAACCTATTAAAAATATATATCATTTATAAGGTAAATTTATTTCAATATTGTTGATATTTAGTATTGTCGTATGCCATTAACTTTTTAGAATTTTTTATTAACATAAAATTAAACAATAGTTTATATATTATACATATATCTCAAAATTTTGGAATTTGAATTATAATAAGAATTCATATTATTAATAATATAAACTTATGTTAATAAATTAATTAATATTAATGTTAATAATTCAGTAATAATATTGATATTAATAATATTAATATTCATAATTTATATTAATGATAGTATAAATTACTACTAAAATACTAATAATATAAATTATATTTTTAGATTCTTTATCTTTCATAAAAAATTAAAAAAATTACTTTATGATTTACAAATTACTAGAATTAGTAATTATAATTATACTAAGGTAGCACTTAAATAGAATTTCCTGGTGGTTTAAAAAACTGTTTTGAACTTTTTTTATCGACATCTTCTAGTCGTAGATCGAGGAAGTAATATCGGAATATCGCTGACGCAAATAAATTAGATCGACAAATTGATTGATCGATCGGCGCTTTATTTTTACGATTAACAGATTTAATGAGAGTCACGCTGAAAGAATAATACGCGATAGATTCTCTATATGTTACCAATATTTTTTATCGCAGAAGTAAGACTACAGTATTATCGTGACTGTGGCTTACATAATAATCGACGTGCGCATAATCAGGATACATCGCGACGTACACAGAAAAACAGAAGTATAAATTTACAAAGAATATAATTAGAAGTATAAATTCTAATGGATCGACAAAACTTCTATCCTACGGCGAAAGTCAGCCTTGTTTTCGAGCCTGACGACCTTGCGCGCGATTTTCAGACTTCCAAGCAGATGGTGGCCAATTCGTGAAGGCCTGCCGGTATTCAACGGCAATTTACGGAGCAGGTGAGGGTTTTGCTAATCCCAGGTAAATTTCCAGATTGGATAGAGCGCCCAATAGGCGCTATTTCGCGTGGAAGTTTTTGAAGGTCGCGCATCTCGGAACGCAAAAAAATATACACGGAGGACACATCCGAAATATATAAATACATGCATCTTTTTGTTATAATAACGATTGATACATGACGATACATTGTGACTGTAAGTGAAACTTTCGACTTTCGCGCGAGTATCCGTATATGTTTTGACATCGATTGAGATACGATATTATTGCAGGTTTTTTACTTGCTGTTTGTCTTGCTGTGATTAGTGTATTTATCCACTTTTACTTTGTATTTATCTATCCTGCCTTTTAATAAAGAAGCCAATTGACAGTGTTATTGTCGGCTTACTTATCCGACGAATCTCGTGCTCGCGAGTTCCCAGTAGACGTTATACTTACGCCAATTGGTATCAGGACGCTGATACCTGATTCATATACATGTGGAGAACAAGCCCGGCGCGTACAAAGAGACAAAAATCAATAGAACGCATTGAGAAAGCGTGCGTTGTGAAATTGAGCTCAGGGCGATCGAAAAATCGGTCGGTGTGAAAATAAAAACGGAAGGCGTGGATCTTCGATCGACAAAAGCATGCTCGCGCGAGCGCACACACGTGCGTGCGCGGCGAACTGCAGCGATACGACGCAATTGATCTTCGCGCGAGACGATCTCTCGCGGCTCGCGGCGTATTGCGAGCGACGGAGTCCTGGACCCTCGTGTACGCGAGTCGCCGACGGACGACCGAGAACGAGATGCAGGGAGAGACAAAAGGAGCGGAAAAGAGAAAGAAAGAGAATCTATAGTGGCGAGTCTCGGTCCAACGCGCGTGTAATTATCGGTCAGATCGCTATGCGAACGGATGAATTATAACGTCGCGGCCGGTGCGAGATGCCGCGGTCGCCTCGAGGCGCGCGCACTCGCTCACTCGCTCGCACGCCGAGGAATTGACACTCGCAGCCGCGCGAGTTATTAATGTCTCATTTGCATCGGCGGTATAGATCGGTCCGCTTTATTAACGCTTCGCGGCAAGAAAGATTTGCCACGCTCTGTCACTCCGGCCGCGCGAAATCAACGATACGTGAAAACGCGCGCGTCGAACGATATTTCTTTCATTGTGGAAAGTACGCACTTTCCTTCGGACACGTATTCTAAGACGAATAATGTAGAGTTCGCATTAACCCAACGGAAGCTTCGTTAGACAATGACTCGTAATTTTTTTTTAATCATCAATATTCTAGTTGTATTTCATGCAAATTTCTTGTATAAGATTAAAATTACATTCACTAGCTCATGTTTAAAGTTAGTACTTACATAAGATTAAAAAATATATATTTATTCAAATTATAGAATAGACTAAACTAACGAATACTAATAAGGTGACGCTTAAATATAAACATAAAATTTATTCTAATCAAATAAGCGCGGATTTACTTAATTTCTTTAATAAAAATGATGTACGAGCACTGAAATAATATATATAATTGAGATTAAACGGATATTCAAAATAAGAATTATATCTATGACGCATTGTAAGGCCAGCGTATAATAAACTAATAATGTGAGGCAAGCTCGTCAACCTTAAGCGTCATTAGTGCTCGTTAGTTTGACCTGTTCCATAATTTGATTGTTTTTACATTATCAAGCTTGCCTCACATTGTTAGTTTATTATACGCTGGCCTTACAATGCGTCATAGATATAATTGTTATATTTTGAATATCCGTTTAATCTCAATTATATATATTAATAATCTCAATTATATACTATTATTTTGGTGCTCGTACATCGTTTTTATTAAAGAAATGGATTAATCCGCGCTTATTTGATTAGAATAAATTTTATGTTTTATATTTAACCGTCACCTTATTAGCGCTCGTTAGTTTGGCCTAATCTATAATTTGATTGTTTTTACATTGACGAGCTTGCCTCACATTGTTAATATATTTATTATTTTACCAAATATATATATTTAACATCCAACAAATCAAGAAGCTGTATGTAAATTTGAGACGTTGAGACTTTTCCGCGAGCTTGTTTACGATATTTTGAATTTTCCCGTTGTGCATCCTCGCAGAGGATCGGAAGGGAAATGGCGCGAAGCGCGCGCGATTTCGCAATGCCTCAACGGTGATTTCGTAACGCCTGTTGCGAGAGCGGGATCCGGCGTGAAAAGTCGTGCGGAGTGCGTGGAAGTATATATATCTGGCGCTTGCATGCGCTTGCATGCGCGATTTATCCACGCCTTTGGTGATAAAGCATTGCGCAATGAGCGGTGCTCTAGCCGGAATAAAACGGCGAATCAGATAAAGGCGGGGTGCTCTCCCATGAGGAGCGTCTATAAATCAGATGGCTGTCTGTGCCCACACGGTTGGGCATGAGAGGGCACAGGATGAGAGAGCTGAAACGCGCGCGCGGGTTTATTAATTAGTCCCGCGAATATATATAAAGCCGCGTGTAACACAACGTGCAGTAACGTGCGCCTCGCCGATCTTTTTACGCGCGCGCATTGTCCCGATCGGGCGCTGCGTCAGTTATACCGGATTACCTCGGATACGCGCGGCGGCCGGAAATGTCGGCGGTAATGCGTGCAACGCCCGGTGTGTTTCGTATTTCATTTCTTACCGCAACGACCTGCACGGCGCAGAGCCGTAACAGAGAGCGCGATACACACTCCCGCGGACTGTTGCGGATCTTCAATGCGCCTCTCCGTAGGAAGCGGGATGCTGCACTCGTTATCTCTCGCGTCGTCCTCTCGCGCGCGACGGAATATTCATGAGGAATCGCGATCAAGCTCCCATTCCGCGCGCGCACACGATCGGTTTAAAGTGTAGCCCGCGAGGGAAGATGTGCGAAAGATTCGTATCGACGCTGCAGACTGTAGACGCCTCTCGTACTTCTATTAGGTCCGCAAATTCCCGCAAATTTGATATCACATCGATGTGGAATTTCCTTTTTTAATCTTAAATTTTAATTTTTAACGTTTCATTTTCTTACGCAATTTCTTTACGATTCTCGTGTTGGCTCCTTCGGACAACGGTGCGCATCGAGCATCTTCGTTCACCTCTTCCGTGCTATCGCGAAAGCTGCGCCGACTCTCACGGCAACGACATTTAATTCCTCGCGTGTATAAATGCCAAATTATCCTAACGGTTTGCTCGAGAGCCCGCGGGTCCGAGGCGTGCGTGATTAAAAATGAATGAATGCACCGCGCTCTACCTCCGTCTTTTCTCTTTGCCGAAAGAGTTGCTTGGGGAACTCTGCCGGGGAGAAAAGGCGAAGAAAGAGACAAGAGAATTATTGCACCTGCAAATCGACGAATCTCTCGCCGACTTATGTATCGCGACGGGAAAACGCGAACGATCGACGTATTTATTTCTGCGCGCGAGAGATACATTTGCGTGAAACTGTTCTTAATTGAAATCTGGTTACTTACCTTCGTAACACGCCACCGAGGAGACTCGCGTTCAAACATTCCGGTGGCGACAGTCGTCTTTGTACCTCCGCTACCGTAACTTTGTACTTGCTGGTGCTGCTTAGTAACGATAATCGTCCTGGGACCGAACAGAATACGTCCGACGGTTGCGCGTTTCCGGACAACATAGCCTTCTCGCTCCTGTCCGAAGGTTTCATGTCTGCAAAATTAAAGGTGTGACCGTTAGAATGACCTTAAAGCTCTACAAATATCAAGATTCATATTGGCACATATCTACTTTAGAAATACTATAAAGTGGACCGCGTTAGAAAAAAAAAAATAAAAAAAAAATAAGGAACTGTACGCAAGGGCAATGCGTTCAAATCTTAAAACGTGTATCAATAAAACAGTAGATGAAATATTTAACTGTACAAAATGTTGAAATCAAAATTATCCATTCAGCATATATTAATATTTTAATTTAGAAATATTAAATGTAAATTGGACCATTTGTAGGAAATGTGAAGAAATAAAATAAACTAAGGAATTACATCTACAAACACAAGAGCAATACGTTAATAAGATCTTAAAACGTCGACGAAACATCATATGTTATATATGAGATACTTAATAGATATAATCGCTCGTATAGAAAGATAAAATATCGATAAGTTGCTCTTTTTTCGTGTACCACTTAATTATCTTATTTAGTAGATGTTTGATATATGCTAATCGAGAGTTATGTTGCGTTCGACATACTACTTGCGCGTGTACGGATCGCAAGATGGAAGAACATCTTGTGTGAGTGACAAGTGAATGAATGCCAGGCATCACTCACTGCTGATACACATCGATAGATTTTCAGCTCGCACGCCCATCAGGTGCGACCGTTACGGACTCCTCCCGTTACGTCATCGATAAGCAATCGGTGTAATGACGCGACTTAATAGCTCTAATGAGCCGAGGAAAGATTTCCAGGAGTTATCGGGCCAGTGTGCCCAACTTTTTCATCTAAACGAGTTTTATTAATGCGGGAGCTCGTTATACACCGGGAATGAGAAATGAATTCCGTCGAGGCCGATATCGCGGCCTCTGATCGATGTCGCGTATATCTCGGCGTCAGGATTTCTCACGATTTTATCCCGATCTCCGCCCGCGTTTTCGTCGACGTAACGATAATAATCAGTTTTCGTCCAGCGGACGAAGGAATGCAATAATCCAGTTAAGACTGCCGCATAGTCCATTCTCGTAGGTCAAAGTGAGAGATTCGCGACTCGGTAGAGCCAAGGAATACCGGAACCAAAGATCCCGAAATTATGTTATACAGCCTCGCTCCCTCCCTTCTTCTCTCTCTCTCTCTTTCCCTGTATGTATGTGTGTACGTGTACGTGTATCTTGCGTGCGTATAAACCGTGATCAGGGCAATATCTTCGGCGAATATTTTAAATTCGCCCGTACCGTTCCTGTTTTAGCTCCTATGCATCGGATAGCCCCGCATTATTGCATCGCTTGCCCTGGAATGCTTAATATCGTGCCTTGGGGGCCCCGGACAAAGCGCGTTATTACATGGCAAAGAGATGGTCAACTTATAACTCGGCGGGGCTCTTCATCTTCGCCAACGCACGAGGGATGTTTCTTCCAAGTTTTACGCGTTCTCGACACGAGGGAACCGCGCGTTGAACGAGAGAGACATTTCGCGTATAAGAGACGAAAGCCGCGACCTCGTCTTTTAATAATCGAGAGAAAACGCGATACAAGGACCTCTGTTTAAAGGAAAGTTTCCCGGCTGTATACGGGGAACGCAACACGGTGTATTAACTTAAATGGCACAATAAAGAGAAAAAATAAAGTCCTGCGCCTGCGAACAGAGAAAATCACCGTGGAATATTTATTGTCTTAATATCAGCTAACTATCGCTGCGTTTCGCTTGATACATCGTCGGGGCCTCGACTAAATGCACCGTCATTCAGCGAGTTAATGTCAGCGTGTTATGACAGATACACGAGGACGGCTCTATAAATCTAACCGATAGATATCTCACGGCATTTTTGCCGGGGCCGGTACCATTCCCGCTCTATCGCGCTCCCGCGGCGATGCGCGGTCGCGCTGTTGTTCGCTTCGTTACCCGTCGAAACTTAAAACGTCGCGATTACGACGCGCCGAGTTGTACGCCGAGGGCGCACGTCGCGTCGAGAGTACACAGACGCAGCTTGATATCCAAGCACGGAAGACGTCATCGTCGTCGTCGTCGTCGTCGTCGTCCACGTCCTCACCGTGTGTCGAGCATCGCCGGGCGAGCGAAGAACGGGAGAAAGTAAAACAAGTTGTCCGTATTATCTATGAGCGTCGCTATCGATCCCCGTCGATGTCTCGATCCCGACGGTCAAACGGATAATCAATTTCCGCGCACACCAAATAGGTCGACTTGTCGAGCCTTATAAATTATAATGTTCGAGAGGAAGCCGCGATAGAGAAAGAGAGAGGTAGAACGGACGCGTAACGGTCTTTGGCAGCCGGCGTTAGTCGGACAATTTGGTAACGTTGAAATGATGTCGGCATGAGGGAACGAGAGGAGAGAGAAGACAGAAAGAAGAGGAAGAATCGGGTGTCGGCGGCGGGTACACGATCTCCGTGACTCGCGCGTCAAGCGTGCGTTTCCTCCTCGCTCCACTCCCCGGGTCTGATATTAGCGGATACGTTAAGTATGGGTTTTATACGGGTTATGGGTTAAGCCGAGTATCGTCCCTTTTTTTCTTAACGTATATACCTTAGTATACTTAGGAATATCGGCGAAACGTTAATATTTTCTTCCTTATTCCTCCCTTCGCATGATTCGATCATTTAGCTATTTCTACCGGAAATACCGCTGTCGGCCGACCTCGAGCATTGTTATTTGCGGAAGATTTCGATCTTTCTCGTTCACAATTCGAATGTGTTTCATAGTAATTTTATTCCGCAGTATATATGTTTATATCGCGGACTGCCGCGGACTGCTTTGATTGCAAACGCGATGTTTTCGCTTCAATCTTTGTATTATGGATAGATTCATCGTAAAATAATAATAACTTAAAAAATGTCAATTTTTCTGTAAGATATAGAAACCGAGGGCTATAAAGTATGTTTGAAGGATTTAATTATCTAATATTCGTTGCATTCGAAGTAAACTTGTGTACATAGATTTTGACCATTAATTTAATAAAATTGCTAAGACAAGAGAATTATTTTATTACTTCAACACATGTATATTCACACAGATTCGCATTCTAAGAAAAATTGCATTTGTAATTAGACTTCATGAAAACATTTTGTTCAACATGTTATACTTTTTTCACGTTATACATATACATGCGCATTACATTTTTATCTAACGTCAATTTTTTATTTTCCTTCGCAACCAGTCCTTTAGATTCATAAATTAAAATGCATTTTTTTTTCAATGTTAAAAAATATTAACAAAGTGTAAGTTCTTTCTTTAATGAATTTACGCGAAGTTTATGAATGGGAGTTAATCCGAAACGGTTCTCACTGCCGTCGTAAACCGAGACCAGGTGTATTTCGCCGAATTTACAGTCGCGTCTAATTGAAATCCTGCGAATCTATCGAAACGCGCAGTTTCCGAAAGACAGTTACGGCTCAGTTCGTCAAGTACCAACGGCGGCACGTACGCGTCGTTAGAGAACATCATTTAGAGACGCCTAAGTGCTGCGAGCATTTCTAACCGTCCGATGCTGCTATCTCGAACACTTATCTCGATTCCAGTAACGGTTTACGAACGTATTATTAATTTATTTAATGAGGATAGCTCAGGCTTCGCTTATTTTATCCGTAGGATCGGCGTCTATAGTGCAAAGCGTATAATTATCATAAGCTGCCGTAACCTTTCGCCGTGTGAATTGCGAAACCGTCTCACTCATCGGACGGACAATCGCTATCGGTCTCTCTATCGCCGCTTAATTACTCACTCCTATGTCGAATAATTCGATAACCGTAGCAGAAATAAGCGGATTCGTAAGACTTCACTCGCGATTCGAATGAATCACGATCTCATTGTCGTACGACTCGTTTATCTTAAATTTTTGCGTAATATTTTGACCTCAAATAGACGGACAAAACAACAGTGACACCTCCTTCTTTGTACGTCGTTTCGGAAATGGAATTCCAGCGGTGGCTAATTTCGAATGCATTCAGCAGCGAACTGCGTCTACGAGTGCGCGCGAGTTACCGAGATAACAATCGCGAACGCGTTACGCTCCCCGTATACGCGTTCCGAGATGTGCTCCGCTTCTCTTCGAGCAACGACGCACTTGATACGCACTCGAGTGTCTTTCTCATGAAGATTGCCGTCGCCATATCTCAGACTTCAGATTGCGCTCTGGAGAAAATAACGCTAGATAATTTGTCAACGCTATAGCTATCGCAGATTCGAGCCTACGAGCGCGCAGCACGTCGCGAAACGAAACCGTCGTGCGATTTGTTCCTCGATTAATAATTGCAGATAGACTCGATAACTGTGCAACGTACTATAGTTTTAATATATGTATATATATATACACACACACACACACACACATATATATATGTATATACATATATATATATATTGTTCGTAACTGTTCATACCCGTCTGGAGTCTCTCGATTACACAGCAACCTGAATCACGCGTGACCATGACACAGGAAGCACTTTACGTTCTTACGTCTTCGCGTTCTTGCGCATCTGTTCCGAGAAATATCTTCGAAGAAACCTATGAGAAGACTCGGCTCGCAACACGAGCTTTTCTCCTGTTTCGAATCGTGCGCGAAGCGTCGAGCGGAATAAGTAAATAAAAATTATTCCGAGAGTGCATCGGTCTTTTCCGCATTTATATTGTAAAATAACACAGGATTTTAGATTTTTCGTTGTTTATAAAAATATATAAAAAAAATTCTCTTCCACATTTATTGTAAAATAACATAGAACTTTAAATTTCTTTGTTTAGAGAAATATAAAAAGAATTCTCCTCCACATTTATTATAAAATAACAGACTTTAGATTTTTCTGTTCATTATATTTATATTTTAAAGAAATATAAATAAAGAAAAAAAGCTGTGAAAAATACTGCGATAAAGTGCTACTTTAACATAATTGGATTTAGATAGTTCATTAATTTTTCTTGTATGTTTGAAGACAATAGAAATGAATAATATATATGATACTCTTTTGAGAAATTATAATTTTTCTATCAGTTTATTGAAAATAATATAAACATTGAAAACAATAAATATAAAATCTACTTAAACTGTAGATAAAAAATTTACTTATCTAAATTGGTATTTGAAGTAAACCTGTATACAAATTTCAAGTATTAATTTAAAAAAAATGTTAAAATTTGCTTATTATTTTAACACACATATATTCATAGATTTTAAGAAAATGTTAATATCTAAGAAAATTGTAATTAATCTTGACGTAATATAATAGTTTTATGAAATTATGAAATTATTAAAATAATGTAATAATGCAAACCAGCTTGTAATTTTTGCAAGCCAAATTATCGCTCAATAAGCGATCAAAGATTGCTATGTCTCATTGTTGCGTCAAATTCGCCAATCCACACTAGAATAGCACTTATTACTTATTACATGTTTCCCATTATATCTACATATCAACATATATTTTATTATTACGTAATATACAGTATAATTCTTTATTTTCCTAAATATATCAGGGTTAAATGAAGTTGTTGTTGCGTGTTGAGATTACAAATATTAAGCAATTTTCGAATATATCTAACGTAACTTGATGCATCGTATATCATTAAAAACAGGTTGGCTATATACATGCAGGCTGTGCTAATTAAACAACGTTGTTTGAAAAATTTCTAATAGCTCGATAATGAACGATATTACATTATCTTATTACATTATACATCTTAAGCACGCTTACAATATCGTTGTCAGTCATCCTTGTTATACCGCGGTTGAGAATATTATGAATTCTGATAACGCATCATCACGAAAATTGCCAATGCAACGTGATTTTATCGTGACGGGGATGACAATTTCAATGAGCGAGTAAACGGCACTGCGAGTAGAGCCTGAGTTTTATTTATGGTCTTAACGAGCGCAACTATGACGGCGTGTGCAAGACCGCGGTAAGCAAATCTCGATTTGCATAATCGTTTCTATTTAATCCTAATTAGGAGTCGCCTCAAACCGCGTGCGCACGAGAGTTATTGGGAAATGCGGCGCGACTTGGCAGCTATAATACTTATATACGTTCTCATCGACGTGCGGAGCGACTCGTAAAACCAACGACCGCGGAGTCGTGAGCCGTGGGCGGCTTAATTAAATTCCACTTGGAAGTCGATAGCGTGGAAAAGTGATAAATCGATGAGCAGCCGCGCGCTCAGATCAGCTGCTCATCCCGTCGCCGTCGGGCTGCCGCCGAGCAACGGGCCGACAGGTAGTTTGCCGTAAAAGGCGAAGCCTGTGTGTCGCACGCTAGGCGCTACAGGCCTGTTCGAACAACATATTGCAACTTTACAACCGTCCCTAAGTGCAGTAACATTGTCGAGAGTCAAAGGTGATGACAATAAGCGGTCGCTTAGCCGTCAACAAGAGTCTCTCGTCGAGCCGCGCGCGCGCGGCGCTCGCCGTTTCTATTTTATAGCTCTCGCACAAGTGGGGGATCTTGTTAAATAAGATAAATACGATTCGCAAGGTGAAATCGGTGCGGAAAGGTTTCGTCGTCCGCTTCAGCGCGCGATAAATGCGCGTCTATTTGTATGACTTAGTTCATCGGGATTGTTGGCTAATCGGCGTGTACGGTGCACGCGTTGAAAACGAGGTTGAATGGAAACGTCGAGAGATGGTGTCGTTGCGTCAGTAATATACACGAATCGCGGCTCGAATCTATACTCGAAAAAATTCCGCTTAAAAATCTCAGCCGCTTGTCGAAACCCTCATTCAAATCTCAAGTAAGACTTTCGTGAGTAAAATTTGCAGCCGATCGAAAAAAAAAAAAAAGAGTTTCGACGGGGAAAATGACGATTGAGATCTGCAGGTATTCGCTAAAACCGACAATCACGGTAATAAATAAGAGAATCGCGTCTGTGAAAGGGAGGAAAAAAGGGGAGAGGAAACATCGAAGATGAATGTACACCGACGCGTCGGCGATCCTGACAAAAGATACTCGCGAGATTAGATTCGCCGCTCGCTCGCGAACCTCCTCGGTTCGATCAAAGAAAGATCTCAGCCACGGCGGGTTAAGTAACGCAAACTTAACGTTCCGCACAACGGCGGCGTTGCACAACAACGTGTATACTGCGCGCCGGCCGGTTTTGATCGCGGCCAGGTATTCCCCTGTCATAAGAGCCGCGGTTCATAGAATGTCTAACGAGATAGATCATAAACAACAATGGTCTAAGACGATACGAAGGCGGAGATTCGCTCGCTCACTCGCGCGCGAACATCGCTCGGAGAGAGAGAACCCGTCTGTTCTTCTCCCTCGCTTTCGCATTCACCATTCAGCCGACCGCCGTCGATTGCCTACCCGCTTATCTCGCTACGGGATTTCTTTCGCGTTACAAGGAGTCACAACAACCGCGACTACGCGAGTCGTAGCCAAGGAAGAAATTAATCGTTCGCGCGGGAAAATACACGTCGCACGAAGCGCAATGAGGAAATGTAACAACGCAAATGTGAAGCTAAAAGCGATGCCCGGCGACGCGCCGCATTTATTACGGGCCTCGCGTTATAAATCGCTGTCGCTTTTCTTCTCTTTCTTTCTTTATTCTCTCTCTATCTTCCTCTCGCTCTCTTTCTTTATCTTTCCGCTTCGTGAAACTCAGTCAGTTTTGTAGAAGAGTGACATTAACAAGGTAACATTCTCGACGCCGCCTCGCCTGATTGCGACGGACTTCGGCTACGTACGTAATCTAGGCGTTTGTGTCCAGAGCTATTTAACTGCATTGTGCTTGCACCCGGACGATTTCACCGCGTCCCCGTCCTCAGGTAGACGAGCCGTTATTTCCAGCGCCTGGGAAAAGTCTGGCGGCCATATAGACACACATATGTGCGGCTATCACGTTCGCTCGCCGCGCCGGTACGGTAGCGGCGTTCCGCGGGCGTATCCTCGCCGGCTAATAGCGATTGCAGGTCGGGCCGGGTGTAATTTTCATTCCAACGGAAGCGATCGAGAGAAGGCGAGTGAGAAGGGGTTTACAGCGAGGATCGAAACACGTTGGCCGTCAAAGCAAACTGCGACGATGGCGAAACGCGACAGTTCAGACCACCAGGTGAGCATATGGGCATACATACGTTTTCTCGGAAAACCGGTGTGGTCGTGAGAATCGCATGCAGACACGCGATAACATGCGGGAACGCATGTAGAGAGGGAGGTTAAGGAAGTCGTTACATCCGTCGATACCAAGATTGCACGCCAAAATTAATCAGATCTGAGCACAATATCGTCATTAAAGATGCATCTAGGTGTCCATTAGACATCGTACCGACATCGTTGCATGATCATTTGTTGAGCGCAAAAATAGACAATGACGAACCCACTTTTCTGAGTTATTAACAAGTACGATATAATAGACATATAAACAATTTTGTCGCGTTTTAAAATTTGACTGAGTCTTTATTGCACTCTTTTGTTTGTAATCTTTAAGTTAAACCGAAAAAGAGTTCGTTTCTTTAAATTCTCATCCTCCTTTAACTAAAATATTCACGTTTGTGTAAAAAAATAACACAATATCGAGACGTAATTGAATATATACAATAAAATGCTCAAAAGACGCATGGATAATTAATTCAGTTGAGACATCTAGAGTGAAGCCGAAGACCAGAATGTATCGTCGTTCTTAGTATTTTAATTGAATTCGATATAAGAAATAACGAGATAATAACGTAATGATATGTTAAGGTGAAGCAGCTGTGCTCCAATTTTATCGGTAGCCCGTCGATGAATGAGCGGTCGTACGAGCCTTTCATTATAAAATCGTGGATTAAAAAACAAAAGAAAAGGAAAAGGAAACGAGAACATCTCTCTCTCTCGATCCAGTTACTTTCTCGTGTTGCCTAAGTTCGTCCCGCGTCGGTATGTTTCTCCGAACAGAGACGGTCTCTCTCTCTCGAGATACGCGCTCTCATTGATCTTTCATGCCGTTACTCTTCACGGAGCCAATTCTTAAGATAATGGTGGTTCTTGTCACTACAGAATGAGCATTAGCGAACAATGCGTGTACAAAGGGCGAGTGTACAAAATATAAAAAGACACAGCGGTAATGCCGTTTAATGCGGCGTCGTTCGAGCGATGTTGATTTATTACGAGAACGACGATACATTCTTCTTTTCCTTGTTGCCCTTGAATACTCGGAAACGAGTTTAATTTCGCGTTATTAGAAGCGTATTATTACATTGATAAAAAAAAAGAAGAAGAAAGGAAATCTTGCGATGGCGAATTAGACATTTATTTTATGGACGCAACATGGATAAGGCGTGTGTTCAAGGTCCCCAAGATGAGATGTGTACGTATAATTTCTGGATATATAATTGCCGGCTCATTATATAGAAAGCGATTAAAATCGAGTTAATATTATCTAGCGTAATATTGTCGCTTATATAATGTCGTGTATATAAATGTTATTTCTTGTTGAGGAGATAACGATGTAGTTAATATTATGAAATAGCCGCGAGATCGTCCGTTGTGACTGTTTGTAATAAATTAATTATAATAAGGTATTAATGACCGGGAAGGGAGAGATCGGAAGA
>NW_012026900.1:142505-227910 GCF_000956235.1 Wasmannia auropunctata | reverse complement strand
GACGGAGGAGGGGGGGGGGGAGCGGCGGAAGAAGAAGCTACCTGCCTCGCAAATTTCTTTTTCTTCAAATTAAAAGGAGTATGACAAATGAAAAGTATGTCAATTAGGAAACGGACTGACGAAATGCCTCCACAATCAATATACGCGCTCGATTGATTGAGCAATGACGTGGCTTGAAATGTTCATTTAGATGTACAGATATAGCAAATTGATATATGTTCGTGACTTGCAGATAGTACGTACTAAAATTGGCGCATGTCACGTGCAACGCCAGGGTTCATTAATATTACATAAAACGATCATCTCTTTCTCTCTCCCTCTCTCCTCCTCCCCCCTCTTTCTCTTTCGTTATATTATTAATTGCAATTCACCCATTGCTATGGCAATTGCTCAACGTGCACTTCATGTCCATGCGTTACATGTAGTGAATCCTTTCTTTAACCATCGTGAACGATTGAGTGTAATGCAAAAATTTGTCCAATAAAAAATTAAATACTTATAGTTAAAATTTGGAAAAGTTACCGTGCGTGTCAAAGCAGTCAACAGCATTTCTCATGCTCTTTTTATTTAATCAAAATACCACGTAAAGAAATAAATCAACCGTGAAAGAATTTTAATTGCGACATTAAAACAAAACTTCATACGTTATTTTAATATATGTTTCAATATATGTTTTTGCATGTCCTGTTAATTCTGAGAATAAATTGTATTAAGATTACGATGGGAATATTATTTTTATCAAGTTCGAACGTTAAGTTCGGGATTGCTTGGTTAACGAACAGAAAGCAGAAAGAAAGAGAGAGAAGAGAAGATATCAGAGATCAAGAGGAATTCAAACATCGATAAAAATAAAAGCAGAGAAAGACGAGAGCAAGTTGACGACAAATGTAAACGAGCCGGAGACAAATAGGCTGCACGCCGGCGATGCCCGTCGTTAATTCATCCGCGCGCAAAGTTAGAGAAAAGAAACTCTCGCCGATGCCGGCCTGGCGATTCGCTATTATCCACAGCCGCGGGCTGTTTAGAGAAATCATTTCGTGCGCGAGCGACGATGCAACCGCGTCCCGCCGCGTCCGTGATTCTAATGAGAGGCACACTCTCGGCGGCGCGGCGCGGCGCGCGTACCTATAACGTATGATTTATGACGCGATTATATAATGTCGATTATTACACGACGGTGGTGTATCGATACACTATAAATTGATATAGCCGCGAAGCACTCATGGAGGCACCGATAGGCGATGCGCAATTATTGCATCCGCACGGCGCTCGCCGCGGATTTTGCAAACAGGTGCTCTCGTCGTGCCGGCAGATCCTAGTCTCGTCAAGGATCGGAGCGTCAAGGCTGGATCGGCTGGATCTTGCGTAATCTTTCGTGGAAAAAAAAGCTCTCCCTGATGGACGCGATCAATAGATAACGCGTGACTTTCGTTCCATTTTAGGCTTTTTAGAGCCGCAGAAAATACCCACGACTCAGCCCAGCTGGCTTATACGCTCCGTGCCGCGACGTTTTTGCATGACTGTTCATTCGGGCCGCGTACATATCGATGATATATCATGTGTGATGACTAATACTTAAAAATTAGACAATTTGAATGAAAAGTGCAACGTGCAGGACCATCGGTGCACCGGTGGTGCGATACGAAATTTGCCAAGGTATAGGATTTTATCGGCGTTAACAACGATCGTTCTGGAATCGCGTGTAACGTTCAAAGATTCGACATTATGACAGGTGCTATTTGATCGCATCTCGTTCGTGAGCATAGCGAATGGCACGCTCGCGTTGGTCCGGGCGAAGTTAAGTCTGACAGCTTCGGACTCGCCGGGCGCGCGATCACTATCTACACATCGACCCGCGTCGATGCGTGTCATTTAACGTTCTGTACAGACGACAAAGCGGCGACTTCGCTTCGGAAGGAGGGAACAAAGCTCGGAGGCAGCACGCGCGTCAGCGTGAAACAATTACCGCCACCATGCACGCGTGACTGCCACTACGCGAAATATCTCCATCTGCGAATAGCCTTGAGCGCGTACCAGCCCCGGTCGCGCTCTTTCAACACGTGCGTCCTGGACACGCACAAATAATTTCCTGGGCAATCAACGCGCCGGAAACCTAACCAATCGACGCGTATCCAACGACTTCGCTTACTTCTCGACCTTGATTGGTTAGGCTGCTGTGACTGGGGTGTGACTTTTCGGGGGTCGCGAAGGGGCTCCCGCACGCCGTGAGGGCTTCCGCCAGGCAGGGATCCACCTGGCCCCCGGGGCAACTACGAGCAACCGTGGCGATCGTTAATTTCATTAGGGGGATGATTTTAGGAGTTTAGCTGCCTCTATACAAAGATGGTGGACGCGCCCTCCATTCGAGGGTCTCGCCTGCTGAACAATAATAAGAGTGGCATTCACACCTCCTCGACACTTCCGAAGGTTTGGAAGCGATCAGCGTATTTTTCTCTCGGCGCTGTGCCACGTGATCTAGATTTGAATTAAACTCACTTTTCACGAGCGTATGTTTAGTTAAAACGCAATATTTCCGGCAAATGCGCGAGGGGTGTAGATTATTATCGTAATCTGCCAATCTGCCGTCGCAGGTAAAATCGAATGTGCGAATAAAGAACGCGACGATTAATATCCGCTAGCTCAGCGAGAAGTGCTCAAAGTGGAGATATTGAATATAGAAAAGATCAAAAGAACCATTAAAGTCGTATGACTCTGTGTCGTTAGCTGGCCTTCTTCGAATGATTAATTACTTTTGATTCTTCTCACGGCTGTGCTGCGTGGATAATAAATTAATCCGTGCAAATTCGCTTTGTAGAACACGTGTTGCCTTAAGTAAATTAGCAAATACATAGCGAAAAGATCTTTCGGATGCGCATTCATAAATCGAAAGTAATAATTTTCGAGATAAAAGTACGGTCGTGAATATTTTTTTTCCAAAACTAGTGTGTTAATCTTAGCTCACTTTTTTCGAATTACAACACGATTCGCGAAATCTTTTTTTCTCAAAAACAAATATCGGCCTTCGAATTGTTTCGCTGCCGCACGATCGACTGTTTTTCAAGGCACGTACGTAAATAAACGTATGTACGTAACCAAAACGATGATTCGCAGATCGAAAACTCGTTGCTAACTGGTTCAACTGTTGTAGCTGTACGATACGAAATTTCGTAGAGCGTCATCGTTAGCGAAAGAATCCGTTCGTCCTCGATACTTCGTGGCGAAGCTAAACTGGAGCACGTCGCCGTCATCGTCGTCGTCGAGTGACGGAGCCAAGGTAAGCCGCGATAATTGTATAACCGGCTTCCAAGAAGCGGAACGCGTTCAGCTATACATCGATATATAGATATATATTATATATATCGTCGCCGTAACTGTCGCCGATTCGGAACGATACGCGATCGAGAGCAAGTGTACGAGACTTACATCCTGTCACCTATAGAAAGTTACCACAAATGAGTTTTTAGATAAATCCGATTCCACGAAAAAATTGAGGATATTTCGAATGAGCAAAGTTAAAAGAAGAAACATTGCAAATTACGTTACTTGCCTACGATATAAATTATTAGACAAGAATCAAAACGTATGTTTAATATTTTATATGCAGTTTAGATACTTAAATAATATTGTATCCAACGTTGAATCTCACGCGTACTTCGTACCGGTTTTGGAAAAAAAATGAAAAGATTCACAGGGAGGAAAAAGAAGAACACGCGAGACGTGGAGAGAGAGAGAGAGAGAGAGAGAGAGAGAGAGAGAGAGAGAGAGAGAGAGAGAGAGCGAAGAAGAAGAAAGACAGAGGGAACGGTTGCGGAGAACGAGAAAGAGGAACGGAATAGAGAAAAGGACCGGGGCCAAATAAGCCGTCGCAGGACGAGTAACGAGGCATATAATAACCCTCGGTGACATTCGAACAAACAGCCATCTGTAGGTAATACCCCTGTGGTGAGGAACGCCCCGAAAACTACACCCCGCCAAGAAATTACAATGACAATAAGCGAAATCCGATCCGCCCGCGGGCACGCACTGTATTTCTTTTTTTTTTCTTTCTTTCTTCCTTGTCGCCTTCACACCTCCTCTCGCAGCGCGTACACGCACGATTCCACGCGTCCCCGGGTTCTCGGCCATTGTGCGACACCGACGATCCGGAGAAGGCGAGAGGAATTAAACGTTGAAAACGAGGGTCGTCGCGTAATACGTTTGTGGGCCGTACGCGTATGTGGGCTCTAAAAGTCTCGTTGTTTCCTACAATCATACATTTCCTAAATGACGCCGCTAAATCGCAGTATCGATGTAACCGGAGATCCCCGCTCTACCGAGTTTAATACTCGAACTATACTAAAGCAATCGAAATGACTGTTTTGTAATTTTTTTTTACCAAACAACGGCATATCCTCTAAAATTTTTCGTAACTCTTTTGTTGCAATATATAAATAAATTAATCAATTTACTTTTTCCCTACCTTTCCCTTTAAAAAAAAAACTATACATAGCACACATATTTTAGTAGAAACAGATCTACGTTAATAATTCTAGTGTTTGCATTAACGCAATCGCAGAGCTTTCACAAAATATTGATTTATCTCTCCTTGCATTTACTGCGGAGATAGTTTCACGGACATGAAAAAAATCCTGGCCACCTCCGCCATGAAATGTTCTAAAAATTGGGGCGTCAGGATAAAGTTAAACCAAATCACGTTCCTCTCACTTTGGTTTCTAACGTGCGCGCTCGCGCGGGAGAAAGCGCGCGGCACTTTTGACTCTCCTCGCGGCCGGAGCGGACGAAAATTGCCGCTACCATATTGGGCGGCGCGGTACGATTTCGTAATTAATTCATAGATCGAAAGTTACATATATTTCAGCCACATAGGTGTAACCTCCAGGACAAACTCTCGGGAGTCCTCTCCGCTCAGTTCATTGATCGGACGCGGATCGGGTCTTGCTCTCGGGTGAGCGTGATACTTTCGCAAGACGCTGGCCGCAATTCGATCTCGCACTGGCACGAGCCAACGATACGAGAGGCGTACTCCGCACGCGGAATTGGGCATGGTACAAGTTTCCTTATAATCTGCCTCCACCGCGATCCGTAACACATCCTCCCTCTCCGCGAAATTCGCTCGAAGTTACGCAATCGCGAAGTAACGCGTCGCGGTCGTGCGGAGTCTTACGTGCGGAATTTTATTCGCGCAATGTGTTGTCATCAAAACACATTTGGATCGACAGAAATTTAAGCCTATGGTCGCTATTATTATTTTTGGTTAGATATCTTTCCTGCCACATCGGGATCTGTAACTTTGTGTCACGCTATATTTTTGAACTGAAAGCATATTATATCTTTTAGCTCAAAGCATGTGAAATCGATATTTCAGACAAAGACAGATGAACAAAAATAAAGTAAAAATTATTTTAGTAATATATTCAAGTTTAAAGAAATGTAATTTCAGAAATGACTAAATCGCACTGAGAACGCTGTTTATTCCTCCGGTATAACGACAGAGAATTAAATAAAAATATTCATCCACAGATAAGTTTCGTGAGGAGCGAGTAAGAATTCCATTTTATTACATGGTATTATACATATTTTGCAACGTGATATTAGAAAAAAATTAGACACTCGCTATTCAGATTTATATCTCGATGATTCATCTTTAAGTATAGGTATAGAGGATAATCTTACACAAAAAACATTCCGAGAAAGAAGAACCGGGAGTTAAAACCTGAACTCGTGCACGCGAATCCGTAGATAATTCATCGCGTTGCGATTCAATGCGACGCTCTTCGATAATTCTGCTATTCGCGAATTCTTACGATCTCTTTTGCGGTCGATCGATATTACGAGAGAAACGGCCGCTCGCATAAGAACCCACCGGAGCGTTGCTTTTACACGCGTAAGAGGGAGGAAGAGAAAAAAAAGAGACGACCGTAGGTTTATTTTCACAAACGGTTAGAAATTTGATCACTTGCCCTTGACACGACGGAGAGCGAGAGAGAGATAAATTCTAATTAAGGGCGACAAGTCCCGGCTGGTGCGGTTACTTTATATTTCCGGTCGCGCAGTGGCCGCTTTATGTCTGGATTATGCCGGCGCCACGCTATTTCGAGGCGGCGTGCGTTGCACTTTATGCAACGCGTAAATTTACCCCCGTGGAATAAATTCCGAATCGAACGATCCCCGCGATATCGGGGCAGGACACTGGCTTTGTGTTACGCGCGGCGTAAAATTACAGGTCGAAACGCGCAGGGTATCCCTGCCAGAGGTACGTTAGACCTCTCTGTTGTTGTCGCGAGATCTGCATCTGCAGCGTAAAGCAGCATCAGCATCCTCTTGTCTCCTGAACTTTCGACAAGTAACCGGCGCGATCGCTAATAATTTCGCGACTGAACGAGATCCGCAGACAAAGATGGAATATACGGAGATAAGTATTTTTACTTACTTTTTAATAGCGGCAGGTCGTTCATGAACCCTCCATCGTCCACATTTGTGTTCTAAAACACAAAAAAATAATTCGTATTGAATCTAATATTAAGTTAACACTTTCTTTTATCTATAAATATTCTAATTTTGAAATAAGTCTTTAAAATAAAAAGATGGATAAAACTCGTACATTGCCTCTACGTGAAATGAAACATTTCAATGTGATATTAAATCGTTTTATATTAAATATATGAATATGTTGTGTAATTCTTTTCAAAGGAATAACTTATCTACCTGTAAAATTAATGAGTCTATATATTTAATTCTACCATCTAATTTAATTTTTCAGAGAATTCTTTAATATTAAATCCCTTACATCACAGCATGATGCTATTTAACATTGAACGCTGTACAATTCAAGAAGAATTGATTGATTGATTGATTTATGACCCAGAGAAGAGTTGATTGACTGGAAATGATTGATCTGCGATTCGGAGAAAGTGCGCAGTTTATGCATCCAAAATATATTTTCGTTATGTAGACGTTTCAAAAACCTGCCTATATCAAAAAATAGATATAAAAATATTTTACATTATTATATCGAGAAATACATTAGTTATTTCTTTCTCACGAATATTTTTGCGCACAACAACCTAATCGACTACCCGGTACGTGCTTGTTCAAGACAAAGAAAAATGTTTTCAACCACAGCAAAGTACGGTATGTTTCGCAGCATTCCGTCCAGCATTGTAACAAGCGTCTGACATTCTATTTAACGAACGCTGAAACTTTTGATGTTAACATAAATGCTTCTGCCTGCTGTTTTGTGAAAACGACAAATTAATCCAGAAGGAATCGAGAAACATTCATTTCGCGAATTAATCACGATAAAGATAGATAATTCGAAGAGCTAAAAAAAACATTAGCTTTTTTTTCGACTTTCTCCAATTTTACATCTTGATAATTGTCTAGAATCTGCTAAAATAAATTCCACTTAAAATTAAAAAAAAATACGACGTTTTGCTGCTTGTCATTTCGCTTAATCAATTATTATTTATATTATATCTTCAAAAATGACGAGAGACGCTTCAAACGTCGTGCGCGAGTCGGGGCTGTGATCGAAAAGCGGCCCGCGCAAGATCGTGCGGAATTTCGGAGTATATCTTCGGCAATCGTAACACCTCCGTTTGCGGAAACATCCTCGGCGGGCGGGAACATCGGTCGTCGGCAGAGACGCGTCGAGGGATGATAATAGAGAAAATAAGTTGCGATTACGTACATCGTCGCTCACCTGGGGGTCGTCAACGAGGCTGCTGTGCAGAACGAGGTCGGTCTGGTCGAGGCCCGGAGGCGGTAGGAGGGCGTCAGGACGGCGTACGGCGCCATACTCGACGCCCCTTCCACCGCCGCCACCGCCGCCGCCGCCGCCTCCGCCGCCGCCGCCGCCACCACTACTGCGTCCACCGTCGTACGGGAACGACGCGTGCATGTTCGTCTGAAATCAGAAACGACGTTTCAATCAGTGTGATATCTATCGCCGGACCGGCAGCCTCCTCTTAACGCGGTCGAAATTATTCCTTCGCAAGTAATCCTCGATTTTATCTGATCAGCGCGAATCTAAATCGTTGAATCAGGAATCAACAAATTCTTATTATTCGCAAAAGGAATTTGCGAAAATTCCGCATAAGCAGTTTGCTGATTATAATTTCATGCTGAATACATTTCGAATACTTAGAGTACTTCTTGATGGATTATCATGAAATATTAAGTCGAAAGAAGGTTAAACTTTTAGCAAAATAAAAATTAAATCCTCATCTTTAGACAGAAATTATATCTCGTAGAAGAGAATGCGCTGATTTCTTTTAATTCGCACATTTTAAAGACAATGATAAAAAATTGTCCATTATATTAAGAATACGACGACACGACATACAAAATCTCTTGAATTGCGGGGCATCGATCATAGATTTCTGCATGGACTCGTCCTCCTTACAGTCGAGTCAAGTTTAGAACCATGACAAGTGGAAGAAGTACGCGAAAGCGATTGTTTCGAAGACGATAGTTCATTTATTATCAGATCGATGCGGTCCATTTCAGAATGTCGTTTCAAAGCGTGTGTGCAGTGTGAAACTAAAAACCTAAGAATACAACTGCTAAGTTAAAGCTGTAAAGTCACAAATTAGATGTAAACTGATGCAAATGCAAACGTTTTTATGCATACGTATTCGTATGAAACGGAGATATTATAATATGCGTACGAGGAAACGCTGAAAACTGAAGTCAAAGTTAACACGGATGGAATCTGATTCGATAATCGTTAATTAGTTTCGCGGGGGGAGGGGGCGGCTGCACGACGCGCGCGGTGATAGGTGGTAAATAGGTAAAGGCCGGAGGTCGACAACGAGAAGTAAAAGGTTGCCGTGTCCACGAGGGGAGGGGGAGGGGGGGAGGGAGCAAAAATTGCCTCGGTTACCGGTACATAACGGATCCGTGACGGGCAGCAATCCCCGACGTCCTGCGTGATGATTTTGTGTACTGTATTTAGGACGATAATGAGAGGAAAACAGTGAGCCATAACCGCGCCGCCATTAGCGAAACATCATCCGCAATTAGCTGCTATAGGCACGGCATATAAATTACACGTCTATTGAATATTTACACATTCTTATTCATATTTATTATTGAATGATACGCAGTCGCATTTTTGCATAACGACCGCGTAACAGTTAGTTAATAATAACGAGGCGTACGAGTCTACTACTTGGTTCGTATTGATTTTGATTTTTGTTGCACGAAATTCGATCGTTTATTTTGATTACGCGTACACATCTGCGAGGTCTATGCAAAATCATAAAAACAACCGCCGTTAATGTATAAAGAATATTGATGTACGTGATTTTACGAATCAATGGCTTTTCGTTGGTTTACGTTATGTATATTGCCAAACATGTCAGTGTCTCTATCTGTCAGATAATGATATTTGATCATGATATCATATTTTTACTGCAAAAGATAATCCGCAAAATAAAAATCGAGTTTAAAAATTGCAATTGTTTTATTTGTGTAAAATGTTTTATTGTATGTACAATAATAAAAACGAATATTTTATGAAGGTTATAAAAAAAATATCAATTCGAAAAATATCAGACGAAAAATTGATGAAAAAAATAAAATAGTTATTAAATTAAGGATTGCCTTTTACTGCAATTACATATGTAATGTCCACGTCGTGAAGAAATCCGATCAATCCGAAAGGCACGATAAAAGTGAACAAACAGGAAAAAAGTGCTTTTTTTTTCCAAATTTATAAGGTCGGCGTACGCGCAATGTTTCGCGGTTAGAACAACAGGAAGATATTAATCTACCCTTTCAGGTAACGGAATTACTATCCCGTACGTACTTCAACATTCGCGCTGCTCACTCTCGCCAATCTCGAAAGGAGAGGCGGATGACGATGACTCGTCGAAATATAACGCGTATTGCATGTACGCCGCATTGTCGCGCTGTAACTCCAGCTCCAATGTGTGCTCCATTAAACGGTACCCACGGTGAAAATGATCGGCGATATCGCGCGCGGCACCTCTGCACCGCGCGCGTGTTCGGCAAATTACGAACAAGTGGCGGCTCTACGATCTCCTCGGCAAGATTCTATCTCTTATATAGGCTCGCAGCGAATTTTCTTCATCGGTCTTCATTTGTAGCTCCGTTCCGTGAAGCGGGCGCAATTTACCTCGCACGCCGCGTCGCGTCGCGTCGCCGCACCAGGTCGGCATGTAACACGGTTTTCAATGGGAGGCGAGTGGATGGTCGCGCGAAGCGGACGCGCGTAAAGGATGACGGCAGGAATCCTCGCGCTATAAAAGTTCTCTTATGTCATCGATAAAGACGAGCGAGAGAGGCTCTAATGGATCCCGCCGATCGCGTAATTACTCGCGTTATTCTCCACGATGAACATGGGCGGCTGCAGTTTAAAGTTGCTTCTTAAAGTAGATACGCCTATCGATGTGCGCGAAGTGCTTCAGAAGAAAGTCGCGAGACCTTCCTTCGACGAGAAAGGCAGTAACTTGATTGAATGTGGAATTTTTCGAAACAGTTGCTTTCGCCTTTAGCACCGATTCTGCTCCGTTAAATGGAAAATAAACTTTTTAACTCTCTTATTTCTTATACAATTGTCTCTAAATTTTGGAGTATTTAGTTTTTAAGAATCACGCACTTCATTAGATCGTATAGATATTTTTTTATACGTATACAAATGCATTTAATATATAATAATTTGATTGTGTGAATGAAATCTTTTTGAACAAAATTAATTTTATTTCTAGCAGCAGGTAGTGCTATTTTTAGCACCTGATTGTGTCATTAAGTTGTCTAAATTTTTTTATAGACATTACTTTTGTCATGTAATTACAAAAAAAATTTGGGGTATTCAGATATAATTTCAAATTTTAGAATATTTAGGTTTTAGAAATCACGCATTTGCCAAATCATAAATATACTTATGATACTTTCCTTTCTTTTCGACTTAATAGAAATCGTAGTAATCTATTAAATGCAGAAATAGAAATTTCAATTCCGCTTGAGAGCAGACGAGGGCAAATGATTCCTATTTATTTGACGATATGGTACAGAGATTTCTTTTCATATATAAACGCCTGTGTACAGGTACGACACGGGGAACGATAAGCGGACACGATGCAGGGACCAAGTGCGAGGCTTCTAGGAAATCGAGAACAAGGCGGATATATGCTGGGAATCTTAATCACGACCACCAGGGCGAGAAAAACTGGCGATTTTATCCAGACTGCGAGTCGCTCCGTGTCACAAATACGGTTATATCACGAGCCCTTGCCATTATTGTTCTACATCTTTCCTACGCGAGCGTCGCGGCGCAGAAGAAATCACCGCGAGCGAGTTTCTCCGATTTCTTTGCTAGATTGTCTCCCCAGTCCCCTCCCCCTTCCCCGTTGCAAACCACCGCCCTGTCGTTTAGATCGACGTGCGACATATATACGATAAAGGAGGGATGAAAAAAGGCTCACGAACGGTACTGAATTCCTCGATCGAGGGACAATCAACGTTTCTCGCGTCGCGTCACTTCGGATATACATGCTCACGTCGATCGCACATTCCGCGGGCGTGCATTCTGCCGCTCGGCGAATGATGTACATCCTAATTACGATCAGCTGATTAATTAAGCTGACGATTTAGGAAACCTTGCACGCGAATCAACAAAAAAGTTATTGATATAACAAGTGTTTCACTGTAATTGCAATTATCGAGAGAAACGGCCATTATTCAGTGACGATAAATAGTTATCACTGTTCAGAAACTTCAACTTTTCCTTTTTCGCGAGATCAGCGAGATTTCGCTTAATTGAAAATTGATGCCCGGAACGTTGCACTCGCTGTGAACCCGTTGGATTTGTAATCCGAAGAAGCGGGACAACACCGGCGCGCAATCAACAACGCTTGCTTTTTAAGCGGCCGACCGCGCGCGCGTCAGGCCGAACGTCAATTTTAACCATCCTTCCAATCGGGAAGAAGATTGGCCGCCGCGCCGTCGCGCGTTCGTTTTAGGTCTGCCGTTTTCACGAGATCGAGGCTACTCGATCGATTCATCATTCCTAACGTGTATACGGGGGGGGAGGGAGGAAGGGAATGTTGCGTGTGTGGATTAGCAAATATGCCTAATGAGCTCGATATGATCGATAGCGTCGCTATTTTGCGGTGGGAAATCGTTCGGCAGATGCGAGAGAGAGCATTAAGGTCATGACTGTCCGAATCCGCGTCCGCGTGATTAGGAGGTCGAAAATTATACGCTTTATGTCGCGTCCGTCCTGAGAGGCGGCCGCGGCTTCATCCAGGAAACTTTCACGGGAACGAAAAAAAGGCGCGCGCGCGCGCGCGCGGCGCTAATTAACGTGCCTGGAACCGCTTTCTGGGCTCTTGTATTGACGAGTATTCGCGATAGTTATACATTGATGTAACCGTGCCGTGCCGGGCTAATGAGATGAAATGTGATCGCCTTTCTCTCGTTAAACGCTCCGGTAAAATAAAATCACGTATCGCCACGTCGCGTACCGTAACGTCGATACTGATAAATGACGGCGGTATCGGATCGAACCGCAAACCCGACGGACAACGGGCGATAATATGCCCGCGTCTGCATTCTTGTACGGCGATATATCTCTTATTGCGTAATTCCTTCGCGTTGTGGAGATACAGTTATAAATGTATATTATTTACGTCGCGCGCGGGAACGTAAGCGGGAAGCGCATTGCGAGCGTTCGGAATTGTGGGGATATTTATACACGTTTCTCCCGAAGAGGATAGAATGTCGTGTAAAAATATAAAATTATAATTAGAAACGTGCTGACTGAAAACGTGGAAATCGAACACCTTTTCCGGATTCTATTGTCGCATTTGTATAAAGAACGCGCGACAATATAAGCGGGAATACCGTAAAAATAAGTGGAAAGTCTTTCTTTCTGTGTTGCACAGTGAGATTTGCCGAAGTTGCTCGTAATTATCGTAATGCAAGTCATTTGCAGCAAAAAGTGGGTGACTCGATGCGAAGGTGACCCGTTGTGGCGAAAACGATTTTTATCATTTGTATGTAACGTAAGAAGCATAAAATAGTCTTAATCTTCTAATATGAGGGGCAAAATTTCGTTTTGAATCAGTCATAATATAAATATAAAAAGATATTTTAGCGATTCTTTCTTCATCAACAACTGATTTTTACGAGTCATCGGCTTTAATGATTATCTTATAGATTTCAACTAGTGAATTGAAGAACGGAGTAATCAAGGCTCTAAAGATTTTATTTAAAAAAACTCCAAAAATTAAAAAATTCCTTATAGACATTTTGTGCACCGTGCGATACTTATGGCTACTTTGGAGGTGATGTATAAAATTCGCTCGAGTCTTCGTACTTAGAGCAACGTAAATTCACCCCGTACAATTCTAATCCGACTCCCGTTTTGTTCGCGTCGGCCGATTAAACGGCACGGCCCTTAACTCTTTCTAGCAGCGAAGGCGCAACAATGGTGCCGATTTCTCGAATCCAAATCCCTTTTAGTCGAAAGGCTGTCACAAACGTTACTCCCTCGAGCATAAATGCTAAAGGACGCTAAAGCGCCTCCCTCCCCCTGAGTCGCACAATGAAACGCAAGGGGAGGACACGACGGAGGCGCATCACGTTCTCAAGGATAAAGCTATTGGAATCGGTCGATCCACTCGGTTGATTATTGGCATTGTGGTCGCTTCCAGAAGCGCGCTCCGTTTCGTTCATGTCGCGTTTGAAGATGAGACAGAAAAAGAATAGCAAAATCCGTAGATTTTTTTCGAATCTACGACTTCATAATATCTTCTTGTAAAAAAGAAATATGATTTTACCAAGGATCTCACTTTTATATTAATTCCAGCAATTACTGTAAAAGTTACGGTGAAATCCTTAGATTGTTTAAAGCAGAAGGTATATATATAGTAAGTATATATTTTACAGAAAGTATATATTTTTAAATATATAGAATTTGTATTGAGACATGATTGTATTGATGTACCTTATAAAGAATATTTTATTGTACTCTCTAAAAGTGAATTAGTGGAATTCATTTTCAATGATTTTCAGTATACATCATTTTCCAGTAGTGTACATTGAACTGTGATAAACAGTGACTATTTCAATGTTGTTTCAGTATATCTGATTCAAACAGTGAATATCACTGAAAGACAGAGAATTTCAGTTCTCAAAACTGTTTGACAGTGAAACTCACTGTTTTTTTAGTGGTATTCACTGTTTGAATCCGTATATTACCACTAAAACAACATTGAAATAGTGAACTGCTTATCGAAGTATGCCATTGGAAAATGACATATACGTGAAAATCAGTGATGATTCCACTGATTCACTTTTAGAGAGTATGTTATAAAATATTCATTATTATTATTATCATTCACGAAATATTTTATTTCTACATAAATTTTATATCTGTCATGACAAATAAAAAAATGTTTGGACAACAAGCTGATTTTATTGAAGTCAACTTTGGACAAGGATTTTACGCGCGTATAAAATCATCTACGATTTGCTAATAACAAGACGTGGGTTTGTTCACCCTTTAGGGATACCTTTGGCATCATCTTAGGCATCGCATTGCTTAGCATATTTGCTTCAAAGCAAACGTCCCTGGCATCCTCCCCTAGGGAATGCCAAAGGTCAGCCCAAAATTTAATAAGTAAATTACTTAACGGGGTGCAGCGAACGAAGCATCGCACAAGGGGGAGTTTATTTCGCGGAGATATTGCGGAATTTTGCAAAATTATCGAATCTGTGCGAAAACATGTAAAATGCAGAGCGGTCTTTAGCTGCAAAAAGATAAACCAATTAAGATTTTAATATCGATTTATTTCTTCTTAATATCGCTAGCCGTAATAAATCATTACGGGATATTACTGGCAAACAAATTTAAATTTACAGAATTAGCATATGTTATCGCATTGATATTGTCATTTTACATAATTATAACTTAAGCGCGTGCTCACGTTGCAAAACATTAACGTATGTAGCTGTACCAAATAAGAGTTTAGCGTAAGGAAAAAAAAAGAATTAAACTTTGCGATAAGAAAAATATGAGAAGAAAAAAATATATAAAAAATGTTAATGGTACGAACGCGAATTTGCATCGAGCCGACTGCATCGCTATTTACATCTAATTACGACTGCTCATTAATCGCGTGATCTAATCCACGGATCTAATCAATGATTCTAATGGAGCTGGCTATTACGCGGCGCGTAGTCACACCGGAACGATACACGTATCTCGACGCGCACCGGTGCGGCGGTGAACACCGCCGGCGCGGCGGCGTGCCGATTGTAAGCAACGCCGCGCGGAAGTTTCGCTTGTTCGCTCGTATTGTCGCGCCGCGCGATTTAGTTATCGATATTAACGACAGAAACAACGAGCGGCCCCCGGAAGACGGTCGCGGACGCGACCAGGACGCTCTTAACACTCGAGAACGCCCCAAGTTTCCCTAACTATGACGAACTATGCAAAGGCGCTCCGTGTACGGCTGTGTAGTGGTGGTAGTTTCCGCAAGGCTTTGGGGCCCCAAGACTTCGCCGTCCCGCCCGAATAACCCGAGTGTCTTCCTGCCTCCGAGCGCATCCGAAAGTCACGTCTTACGACGACGGGCACGGAGCGAGATCCCGGTGGATCCTCGCATTCCCCGTCGTTAAAGAGCCCAAGCGCCGAGTTTCCCGTCACGACAAACCGCGCCGCGCTGCTCATTGTCGTCTATTCGTCGTCGTCGCGAGCGTCGCCGCGTTTGTCCGTAGAACTTGCAGTTCTCGTCGTTCTCACAGCCGCTTCGCCGAGCTCGGCGAGACGCTTATCGAGATATCTCGTCGGTTAAATTAAAAATAAATATTCTTTTTTTTTATAACACTCGCGCGTAATCGCGTGTACGGAAGCTCTCTGACGATTTATTAATTTTTGCATAAATGACTGATTGAAAATTCTATCTCGCCATCTCGACAAACGACGTTTAATTTAAATATCATGCTCTCTATAAATATATATTGAAATAATTAAAAATTATTTTAAATTTCTTTCTATCAAGATTTATTGATTTCTTTTTTGTTAAATTGAAGTCACGTTAACGTTAAATTATTAATATTTATGAAACTATAAATATTTAAAAACTCGCCGAAAAAATATTTCTTTTTCACTACAAAACATCTTTTAATTGAATTTACTTTAGATTCTGCAGGGATATGATACATCTTAAGTAGCAGTCATGGCATAACTATTGGTGCGTTAATTGCAAGTATACGCAATTTGTAAATAATTGATTAATTACGTACCAGTTTAGTAAGTATTGCGTTAACAAGCTTACGAACAAGTATTGACACTCTAGATATCAATTCATGCAATCGTCAACATTTCGTAATACACGTCCAGTAATTATATTGCTCGTGACGCAAAAGGCCTTTTACATCTTTTTTCTTGATCTTCAAAGTTGTCGATATTATCTCTTTTCAACGCGTAATGATAGCAGATTTTTTCACTTTTTTGTAACCTGGCTGGCGACCCTCGTTCAGGCTGATTAATTATTATTGACTTCATGCATTAAAGAACTGTGGTAAATAAAAATGGCCATTAAGAACCCGCGCGGCTTATTTACACCTGTTTGAGATATGCACATTTTTTGCCCGTTGTTCAGTAAACTTTTCTCAATACCCTCTCGCAAGTCAATTTCTCAGAATTAAAACTTGTGTAAGTGACATAATATGCGTTAGTTTCCGTATGGGGTGAAGAGGGGGAGGGGGAGGAAATAGAAACAATCGCTATACAAACGGTGTAAAAGTGCGTTATTCCGCAACTAACCTAACTCAATATCGCAGGAAATCGGGAGTGTAGCGTTCTGAGATTTCATTAAAATCGAAGATACCCACCCTACGTACAGGAATGCCCGTCGGCTAGAAAGAAGTAGCCTCGAAGGGGCGCGATGTTTGGGATAATCGATAATCGCGGGAGGGTAGAACGCTTTCAAAAGCCGCCCTCGTATGGCAAGCAGTTATTTTTATATAACTGAAACACTTTTTATACCCTAAAGAATCTATCTATATCAAGTTCAATTCCATTCGATGTTATACCTTTTTGATTACTAACGTAATCTCAACGTCTAAATAGCCGCGCAATTTTTGATAAAAATTTCGTCGAGGTAAAAAATTAATTTAATGTTAAATTTAGATAGCATCTCGTTCGTTTAACGCATCAAAAAATTAATCCCCGAAACATCAGTTATCGCGGTAGTCGCTTGAGTATCCTGGAAATTGTCGAGACTTCGTCAGATTTTAAATGAAGCCAACGTTGAAAGAAAACAACTTTTTCTTGCGATCCGTAAGAAACGTCCGTGCGTGCGCACACGATTGTGTTTTCTTTCTTTGTTGGCGCGTTATTGGGTAACTCGTTCGACGTACAAATTACAGTAGCAATGTACACGGATGTCGCACGTCCGGCCCTCAATCACCCGGACGGAAAATAATCGCGCGCGGTCCTCGATAAAACGCCGACTCGGCAACTCGAGCCTGCATATGGCGCGGACAGATGCTCTCCGCAACAAACCGCTCTTCCGCACCGCTTTCGAGCTCCGAGGAGAGCGCGCGAAACGGACACGGGCCTGAGCGCGAGAGCGGCCGTACCGTCGCACACCTCCGTGTCGAATTTCGTCGAACGTATTTCCCTTTTTTTTCTCCCCCTCCTCCACCCCTCGCGCTCGACGTCACACGACACCTTTGGAAATCGGGCACGGAATGTAATCCGCGATAGAAATGACGGTGGTAACGTGTGCCGGCGCGGTAATTAGGGTGGTGCCGTCGTGAATACCGAGAGCGTGCAAGGTGGACCACAAATACTATTGCTGTAATAATCGCTGGGGTCCCAAAGCCGATCGTACCCGACATCTGGGTATAGTGTTGCCGTAATATACGAGATCGTGAACAAAATCGACCTCCGCGACGGATTTTTAAACAATAGCGTTTCCTGCTTTATCTTAGATTTATTTACGTACAATTAGTTTTATAATTATTGTGTCTAGTGTCATGGTATATATTTCTTTTCTTTAAAAAATAATTTTATCGCTGTTTTATTATATATGAACTGAATCGTTTAAAATTCCATGATTTTTTAAGCAAAATCTTAAAAAGCAACTCATAGCAGCCTGCATTTTTCAATATTTTTTCGCTATATTTTTATATTTTTCTATATTCTTTATTCATTATTATTATTATTCCATATTTTTTTATATTCTTCGCACGAATACGGTCACGAAAATGAATCATTCAAAAATAAACATTACAAATGGAAAAGTGCCGTATAACCAACGAAATTAGATCTCCGTGATACATGCGACAATTAAGTCAAGTATCTCCGAAGAGTAAGACGCGTTTATCGTCCTGTATACAATTTGTCGCGAGAAAGACTTGAAGGACGTATATAGGTTTACGCCGAAGATCGGAAGATTCGTGCTCGGCACGATTTCCAGCCACGTAGGGTGTATTACACGGGGCGGACGACTCCGGTACCGTGGCAAATGCAAATGTCGCGCGAGCACCGCGCGGCCGCAAGGTCCCTCCTGGCCCCCCTCGCGGGAGATCGACGATCGCAATCACCGATGTCACGGCGAGAGGACGACTTATTGGCCGCGACTCCCCTGATAGATCGATACCACGCCCGTCATTACCGCGTCCACCCCGCGAACGTCGCGGAGATACGCCGCGGCGTCCTACAAATAACAACGCCGGGTGCTTTGTTAATGAGGTATCCGGCCGGCCGATACACGTGACCGGATCTCCGTCCGTTTTTTTCATTCCCTTCTCCGCGAACGTGGTACCGGCCCGCGTATGGTGCCACGATTTCCATGCTTCCGCGCGCGCGGTGGATCCACGAGGAAGGAACGCGCAATCTAAGATTACACGCCGCTTACGCTGGCATTTGTTAGAGACACAAGCTTCCTTCGCGGTAACGATCGGTTAAGCCTTGACGAAGCTGAAGATTAAAATTTAATTATACGTATGTGGAAAGTACATATGAAGGGATCATGTTACAACTCATATGTATGATGAAGAAGCTAACTTTTTACTCTTTTAAATTGTTTCGAAATAGGAGAGAATTGTAGTTTAAAACTTTTCCTGAAAATCATATTAATCGTGGGTCAGCATTTTGACGAATTTTATGTGATTTTCAATATTTTTCTTTAATATATACTACAACAAATTTATTGTAGTGCACAAAAAAACAGAGAAAATCACATAAAATTTGTCGAAATACTTATGTTGTCCCACGATTAACATGATTTTCAGGGTAAATTTTAAAAGAAAATTCTCTCCGTGTATATTTAAATAAAAAAAGATAAGAGGCTATATAATAGATTAGAATATATACATTACGTAATTGGGTATAATATGCATGTATACAATTTAATAAACATAATTCATATAATTCATATTGTAATTATAATTGTAATACGTAATTATAATATGAATATAATTTAATAAATATATAATTCATGTGATTGTCGCTTAATGAAACAATGCGCATTGTATTGAATACTTCAAATATCGTACTTTCACATACGAATCGAATTGTAGTTCTAGCTTATACGCCACTTAAGTACAATTTTTCTCTTCTTGTATTAAATACACAACATTGCAGATTTAATAGCATCTAAATAAATTTGTCAAGAATCGCGATCAAGTAACGTTAAATTTACAGCGTTATTTGCACGATGATCGTTATTTTAATTAACGACATAAATTTCAATATTATATGAATCGGGGTCTTGTCACGTTATATTCAGCGATGTGCAACGAGAAATCTGGCCTTCTTATCGCGAGCATTCCAAGCGCGTTTAGTTCCTTTCGGACGCTTACTATTCATATAGAGATTTTCAACGATTATAATTTATTGTATAGAGTGTTTGTAAAGTATCAAATTCATTCAATAAATCAAAAATTTACAATCCCAAACGCTCTCTAGTCTGCGCTCTTCACCATCAGCGACATTTCAAAATTTAATGCGCAATTAGCAAACGAGCCTTTGATCCTTCGGAAAAAAACGCGAAGCCTTCCTTTTTTTGACAACAAATTAATTGAATGCAAGTTCTTTCCTTGGCACGGCCGAGGCTCCGTTCGAGCTCACAACAAAAAGTACAATAAATATTTAATTTTTTCAGTTCGAAGAACACTCGCTTGATCAGCTATATGGCAGTGTATCGGCAATGAGCGAAACTGTCACGATGCACCACGGCGAAAAAAAATACAAAAAGGACATGCATACAGGCATGTAAACGCAAAAAAAAACTCAAGTCTCGAATGTTTAATGTAGCAACATGACATTGGTGTCTGTCGGAAGAACGCGCAAGATTGATTATGCATGGATTACGTAAGCCGCTGAACAAATCGTTACGAAGGGTCAAAGGATTAAAGAATGTAAAACTGCGTATCGGTCGTATCACATGCGTATCTGTCGCCTATGTTATACCCGGCTGTATAATATTCTTTTTTGCAGTTGACTATATTTTAGAGTTGATTATACCGGTAGCCTTGTAGCGCGCGTGCCTCATTAGATTATTCATACCGAGTCGTTAGACATTATCCGAGTGTTTAATTTATCCGCGAAAAACATTGCGGTCGTTTTCATGTAAAATTGTTTCAATCTTACACGGATGCTGCCTTTCCTCCTTGTATAGGACATCGTTTTCTATTGTAGCGATTTTTCTATCTGCAGATTCGCGTGACACGTACGTTTTTTACAATTATGCGAAATTTTACAATATACATCCCGTACATTTTTTTATGGATTTTTTTACCTTTAAGACCCGGTTTTTCATTTAATAAAATTGTGTCTTGCTATGATTAATCATCAAACTGATGGTTTTATAGGAATAATTTTAAAACTATAATTACAAAACCATCTGTTTAATGATTAATCATAGATATCAAATCACAATTTTCACATCATAAACAAATAAGATATTTAGATTAAATACCTGATAAAGATTAACTCTTGGAAAGTTGTCGGGAGGAACTCAAGTTTTTCTAATCCGCGTCATAATGTGTTGCATGCATTATTAAAACAATATACGTGGCTGTTTATTATGAAGCAGAAATCTAATGATCGATTTAAACAATTTCCAAATCATATTACGTGCCGAATGCATTATTAGAATAATTCGTGACTGGTTATTCGTGATATTATATTCGTGACGAGATAGAAATCGATTTAAACAGTTTCCGTGAAATCCTTTTTTTGCGGTCAATCAGCGTATTCTCGACGGGAAGGCATATTTTAAGCACTTACCACGTGAATCCCCTCGGTGTCTCTCCTGAGATCGCCGCTCCTCTGGCCCGCGGTGACGGCAGCGCTCAGGTGATTGTAGTGGTGCTGGTGCAGCGTGTTGAGCGTTTGCGTATAAGGATCGCCGACGAGGTAATCCAGGTGTTGCGGTTGGCCGAGGCCGGGATGCTGGGGGCTAGCGGGCGCATGGTGATGCGAGGGAAACGGGGGTGGAAAGTAGGGGGGTTGGAAGTCGGAGGCGGTCGGCAGCGAGGCGCCCCCGTGGTGGGGCATGCCGCCCCCGTTTCCGTTTCCCCGGTGTCCGTGGTGATGGGCACCGGAATAGGGCGACGAGTTCCCGCCGCCCAGCGAGGAAATGCCCCCATGACCAGTCAGACGGTCCTGCGGAAAAAAAAAAAAAAATACGATATATACTTAATTGTCGAAAAGAATATTCTAGTAAATATGTAGATCCGAGCGTCGTATTTCGAGGATACACAATTAATATCTTGCGATAGAGACAACTATTCATAATGATTCTATTGAGTGTTAAGGAGGATTTGAAAGGAGTTAAGGACGTGCAACGCCACGAAGAAACGAGGAAGCTGTAACTTCTATTAATCCAACAGATTGCGTGGACGTACTATTGATTGAAGCGACGCTATAAAATTCCACTTGAAGCTTCCTCAAGCGCACATTATATCCCGCTGAAACTTCGAAACTTTTTCTTACGACTTTCTGCCTGGTTCGCTAATGGAGATAAGCATTTTGTCACCGACGTTTCCGATTGTAAAATAGCCATCGTTTCTTTTTTTGTAAATCGGCATGCCTTTGACAGAAGCGCCGGTGTTCAGCGAGGCTGTGTTTCTCATTTACCGCGAAAGATATCTGATGTGAGATAAGAGTTCTCGTTCCTGTTTATAGATGTACCAAAATAGGTTGTAATATCGCGTTAAGTTTTGCTACTAGGAAAGTCCGAGAGGTTAATCAATTAGCTTCGGCGAAACAGAAGAAAATGAATCTCCTTCCATTTACAAGATCTACGTACAGTCGCCCGGCGTAGGATTCACTTCTCGCGGCGGTAATTACAGACTATGTACAACGTACATCCGATCCATCCGAGATAAGAGATACGTCACACACATCACGTGTTGCATCTGATGCGAAAGGGTTAAGCATCGCGCATTAGCCAGAGCGGACCGAAATTACATGGCAACCAACATAGCAACGGACAACACAGTAACGCACGGAAATTTCCTCCATCCGATTAAATCTACACGTTATCTTGTGGTTTATTTAGAAAACACCTGTTTCAATAATTTTGGATAGCTTCCAGAATAACTTCCTAGCTTTCGTTATTTCATATAAGCTATTATATAATAATCAAGGAAAATATAATAGATTACATATTATTGATATAAATGGATTTTACTTTGAACTTTCTTGCCTAATGATGACAATTAAAATAAACGGGACATCAAATAATCCAGAAATTCCAAATACGAAATATGTATTTATTTAATATAACGATTATTAATACTCCGATAACAACATTAATGGGATATACTATATAATTATTATATTATTATTACTAATATAATATTATAAAATTACAATAATTATAATTATAATAAAAATACAACTGAAATTTTCAATTCTTGAATTTAATTAAGCTACTGTATCTATTTTATTAATAAATCAGCTTTAATCGTTTAATTCCACTAATTCTAATGAGCAGTGTAGTTGGAATAAGCCGGTTTCAAAATTTGCCGCGCAACAACAAGAGCCAGATTATTATAGCAGATAGTGATTATTATAGCAGAAAGAGGTAAACATAACCGGGCGGGGAAACTATGCAAATCTCACAGTAATCGGTGCGTGCACAAACAGCTTATAGCCTAGGTAAAATGCAAGTGCTGATAGTTCAGCGGATCGAGGAATATAATCTCTAAATTATAACCGATAGAGATTGCGTTGCTGCAGCCGATAATTTATAAACCGATAAGATATAAAGGATAAAATCAGAACTGAGAAAATTCGTGATATTTTGCTCAAACTATATATTATAACGCATTTATGTTTTTTAATAGTCTTTGAATACCATTTAAACTTCTAATAAAAATAGATAATTTTATAGTTGCTATTTATCATTTTATAATAATATCATTATCTATCGAATATTTTTCTTGTTTTTCACTTATGGCCATTTTAAATTCTTTTTTATATTTTAATTACTTTTATATAATCTCATATAACTTTATAATTTTTACAGTTTAATATATTTTAGTAAATTTTTAATATTATATATGCGTATATTCGCATACAATAATATTTAAATATGATGCACATCTTGTATTTATCTCTCTCTCTCGTATTTTTCTAAAATTTATATTTATATCTACATAGCATAATCCTATTTTGTGTTTAAAAAGTAGTGCATATAATGCTAGATAAAAACGCTGTCACTAAAACGAATTCAGCAAAAACAAAATCATTTTAGATCTCTATATTCAACAGAGGAAATCGACGATACCTTCCCGTAACTCCGTTTAAGTTTCGCGTATAAGCTCGAGATCCGTAGATCTCGATTTACCTTCATCCATCGACACCTTCTCGCGGTCCAGCGCGGTGCCGCTTAATCTGGCCCGCGTGATCTCGCGATACGAGCTCTCGATTGCACGGTGTTACGTGCACGTAGATAGTATCACCCGGGGTGTGTGTGGATACATCTGGATATCGGGGAGGCTTTTTGCCGCGGCGCGCATCACCTTGCGTGAGCCATTAGGTCTTCACTCGCGTCGCGATACGATCTCGAACGACTCTATAGACCGCGAAAAGGCCGGACTGCTAGTCTCGTCGCTGCGCGTATTACTCGTACCTGAAGGGCACGTGTAATGCCCAGTGCGTCGTATTCCCTCGAATTTGTTAGAAACATACGAGCGTTAGAACTCTCCCGTACTTCCGTAGAGAATCGAATCCCTCGGAATTGGTCGAGGATGATGGAAATATATATGTTGCACCTTTTCGATTGACCTTTGAATACTGCCGCGAAACCGAACGCCCGCCGTAGGGCCCGGTTGTGATCTCTCCGCGCGTGACTGATGCTCGAAAACACAGATTTTTCGTTAACATTCTGGCCCGCAGCTACGCGCTTGCCGACGAAAGTTAAAAGACAAAAAGTGACGACTCACGAATTGTTCCATTATGAAAGATACGTCAGAATAATTAGGAACATATGTGATACAAAAATAAAAGAAGATAATCAAATTTATATCGATTTTTCATATATACACGGTGCGACAAATTTCCCGGAATGGCGCTATAAAAATGAAACAAATTGAGTTTTTTCAGTTTTCTCTTTTTCTTTATTCAAAATATTCTCCTGATTTAATACACTTTTTGCAACGATTCAAAAATGATTCAAATGACTACTCCAGTTCATTTTGTGGTATTGCCTCCAAAGTACGGAGTCATTTGAATCATTGTTGAATCGTTGCAAAAAGTGTATTGAATCAGGAGGAAAATATTTTGAATAAAGAAAGAGAGAAAACTGAAAAAGCTCAATTTGTTTCATTTTTATAGCACCATTATTATTTATTATTTGTCGCACTGTGTACGTTAATATAGAAAATAAACATGAACGAAATGTATGAAAAGCCAAAACTTAAGAAACGTCACTTTCGCAAAACAATCTTCCATGTTTCATTATTTATCGCTTGAATTTGTATTTATTAGTACAAGAATATTTTTTATTATACAAGTCCCATACCTGATTCATGTATGCGTGCATGCGATGTATATGTGTGTTTAAGTATGTAATTGTCACATATAACTAGTCATTTATTGACCATTAGTCTCGTGAAAGATATGTTTTTACTAATGTCACAAAATTTCCAGAAATATCATATATGCCACGCTGTAAAAATTTCATGTTCCAAGACAAGCACGTGCTTCTAATCATCAAAAAATAAAATTTATCGTTGTTAATCGTCTCGTAAATGGAAACTTTCGAAATGGTAGCTTGAAACTTTAGCATAACATTGCAAAGGATGTATACTTATATAAGGCAGTTTATTACACGCCAAAAGATATTAATCTCAATTGCGTGTGTTTGCTTTTACATACTTTGTTACCGACGCGGTCAAAATGTGTCTCGTGAAAGAGCGCTATCACTGTGAGTTGCAAGAAGAAATGGCAAAACTTGCCCCGTAATTTTTGATAATCTTTCGCATCACAAAAAACGTTGCTTCGGACGAACGTTGTGCAGATATTAAAAGACTTAAAATTTTCAGAGTAAACTTTATATATTCTAAAATGCGAGAGCGCGCAAATATTATATAATAAATCGCGTGGGCGTTTAGACATATATTATTTGTACGCAGCGCACATATGGCGTGGATATACTGACTGAAGACAAACACAACAAGGATAGGAAAGAAAGTCGAGAGTCGAAATCGCGCATTTTAAATGTCGAATATGTATTTGTCTTGTACTCGCGCTCTTAATCGGGTGTGCCGAATTCGTTGCCAAACGAATCCGCGCTCTCTTACGCCTACAAAAGTCGATGCCGCCGTAACGCGTATATACGCGCTCCCGGGATCATTGCCAAATAAACCGATACCGATCGTAACGCTGTTACACGCGAAAAGGAGGAGGGGGAGAAGGAGGAGAAATCGCGTTGATGTATGAGCATGACGTGGGAATTCTGTATCGGTGATATCGGTAACGGGCGTGTGTGATATTTTAAGCTGAACAATCCGCAAAAGCGGCAGCCCCCTTCCTTCACAAAGAGCACAGAGGAGCTCCTCCGAACTTTCCTGCTGAGATCACCGTTGATAAGATTGGAGAAAGCGTCGCTACACGCGCGCGCGCACGCACACACATACATACATATACACACGACACGTGTACAATTAATAACCAATATAAACCGGCCCCACCGCGCATGGCGAAATTGCGGCGATGGGAGATTAGGCGTAAATAATTTCGAAGAAAAATATATGTACAAGGTGTACGGTCACGGACAACGTCCCGATCAACGGTGATTAAGTTAATTTTAATGGCCGCTATATACGTGTCCGCGCAAAGTATCCGGGGAATGTGAACATATACGAGGGAATTTTATAGCGTCGATTATCAAATGCGGCGACATTGGAATCGTAATAAAATAAATGTTATATTATCATTAACGTGCGTGCGAGTCACGCGTGTGTGATGATTTCGTCACATCCCCGATTAAGTCAAACCTTAAGGTCAATTTATCTTAAACCGTTAGTACCTAAGAGATTTGTTTTCTTCAGCGAAATAAAATTTATTGGAGAGGCGGCACTGTTAAATTACGTCACGTGTATTGAGGACACGCGACGGCAGTCAAATTCAAATAAGATTTTCTGTTTTCGCTGTGATTGTGTCGTTCTTTTGGCACGGCGAACTTAACACGTTTAGAACTGTCAACATATATACTATTTCTAGTTAAATAAACTATATGTATTATATATTTTTTTGAACAAGAGATGAAGGGTAAAAGTAAATAATCAATTTTATCATTTACACAACAAGCATCACGGAAAATTTCGGGATATACCGTCATAAATTTGTTAAAAAATCAGTCATTTTGACAGGTTTAATCATTCTAAGTTAAAAAAGGGAGAAAACTGGCATAATTGCGTATAACTGTAATCGATATGACGGATGAGAATTATTGCTATATTCCTCTTCTTCTCATGTTATTGTACGAGAATTATATAAGAAATAAAAATGCGCGATGTGCGCCGCGGAGGTGTAAACTCCTGCTGCAGATGTTCCTCCTCACGCGAGATGAGTAAAGACACTTGTTGGAAATTACACGGAGCAATTGTGTCGCGGATTTGAAAGATGTGTGAATTATTTCATACGCGCGCGGTACGAGCGCGCACTCGCGCGAGAAGTGCACACGTGAGGCGGGTAAAGGGAGAAAAGAAATTAATGGCGAAATGCCCTCGAGAAAGAGCACACAATAATTACCGCCAACTTTGCATTAATATCAGTTAAAGTTTGACAGGGTACCCATTAACGTTGAATGCGCGTACGATTAAAAATACGTAACCGCCGTGTATCTGCGTAGTCGCCGTATAGGCGAAAAGGTAATTGCCGCATATATTTACGCACTTTGACCCATATTCGCGCCGCGGCGCGCTGTACGTCACGGTAACACGTAGAGAACCTTTCGCGGATTTATGCGCACATAGATGACGAAATCTTGTTTCCCCTCGTTCAATTTCGAGCGGAGTTTGCTCCAGCAAAAGGGATCGTCGTAGTTTACACGTAACACATAAGCGGCGCTTATAATCGAAGGAGGAAAGGTGTGCCCCGCGTGTGCCATCAGGAACACGATAAAACGGGGAGACGTCGCACCTCGACTTCGATGACCGTGGCCATGTCGACGTGGGGTGCGTAGCAGAACGTCAGCTTGTCGGCTGTCGGCGCCTCCGTGCGCGGCGGGAACATCCCCAGGATCTCCAGTTTGCCGGCTCCGCGGGTCAACTCCGGCGATGCACGAGGCTCGGCACACTCCGCGTGGGAATTCGCACGTCTCGGGTGCCTGCACCTCAACTCGGGTCCTTCCTCGTCGTCGTACACATGACACAGCCGCAAGCGGGATCCCGTCCGGTCGTCGTGCTGCTACACCCGCGACTTCCTCGTCGGCCGTCGCATCCGCGCGCGCGATAATACACTGCACACCACGTCGTCGGCACGGGCACATCAAGTCACACTGATGACGGAGAGCACCACCGTCTTCGCTCGCGCGCGACACTATACGAGGCGTGTATTTTCGGAATCGGACGAGAGGCCGCGGGAGAAGCGGAGAGCGGAAATAAAGAATTAGAAAAAAGTTCTTCGAGGTGGAGGAACCTTTCTTTACGCGTGGGACTTACGAAGAATTTAATGTAAATAATCCAGTAAAATTTTAGTATAGAAAACAGATAAAAACAGAGAGAGGAAGAAGAGAGATCACTTGTAAATTAAAAAAAAAATTATGACATGAGAAAACATGACGATATTACAAATAAGTCGCACGGCACTTCATTTATCGATCACTATTGCTCCTGTAGTTTACGCAATATCGCGACAGTTTCGTGGCCATGATACTCCTTCGGCCAACGTCATTTCTTATATCTTTCAGACACATATTCTCCAACTATCACACTCAAATCTATTTCGATTGTGGTCGTATTAACCGATCTGTGCCGGCGCTTTTTGCAGATAGATCGTTCGATCTGCCTCGACCTAGGACCTGCTTCTTGGGAAAACTCGTCTTCGCGCCCTCCACCCCAGGTGAAACAGCAGCTCGTTCGGAAATTTGAGGAAACGACGGACGGAGGGAGGAGGGAACTCGAAAGGGATAAACCGAGGACGGTGCGGCGTTCGGCGCGATTCTTCGACGAGGTTTCGGAGCGAAACAGCTGATCGTGGCCCCCGTGTCGCGGCCGACCGACTGAGCAACGGGGACGTCGCGTCGGCGAGACGTACGAAAGTAAAGCCTAAGAGCCCGTGGTGGCCGCGGACGAAACGGGAGGTGCTACGGTGCGCTCTTACCGAGAGCTACTACTACTACTACCACCACCGGCGATACACCACCTTAGTATTCTGCCCTACCATCCGGCCGGGTGTCCCGGCAAACGCCGGCGAAGGAGCGACGGAGGAGCGAGACAGGAGGTATACGCACCAGGGAGGAGAGAAGGTGCGCCGGTGGTGGACGGGAGCGGGAGAGAGAGAGATCTCTCGTTTGTGCACGCTTACTACTGACGACGACCGAAATTTCGCCCCAGGGTACGCGCCACCACGTGGCACCTAGACCTAGCACCGGCGACGACCCCCCACCAGCCGATGGACGATGGGACGTCCCACGATCGCGCGCGAATAGGAGTAATGGAGCGGTGCTCCGTACGACGCTCGCCGACCCTCGCCAAGCCGGCGAACGCGCGGGCCTCGTGTGCCCGCGCCTCGCGCTCGTCTGCGTACTTCTCGTAGGGATGCTGTGGCCCTCTTACCCCCTTGAGAGCGCAGAGAGAGCGAAATATTACGAATCTTAACACGGCTTACGGTGGAACTAATTCAATCGTTAAATTCTTAACAATTTTAATGATAAATTGCTGGGAAATATACGATGGAATTAATTTGTATTTAATTAGGAGAATGTATTTATGTATATTCTCTTTCGATAATAAAACTAGAAATTAAATTTTCGTTAAAGTTAATGTTAAAAAATAAGATTTTTTTTTATTTACTATCTACTTTTGATCTTTACGATTTAATCTTCGAGACACTTTAATTTTCGTCCCCTTAATTCTACATCTTTGGATATAATGATAAATATTCAGACCTATAATAATATAGTTTTTAAGATACAGAATAAGATGTGTATCTGTAATTATTGCAGTCGTTGCTATATGTATCTGTAAAGAATAAAGTAACGCGAGATTTCAGATAACTGGTTTTACTGGCCCGGCTCCGCCGTTGAAAATTAAAGGTGCTCAGAGTTACGACGAAAACCTGTCAAGGTTTGAAATCCCTGTCGTTCATATCGAGATTAGCATTGACTCGCGTTTGCTCAATTTCCGTATGCGAATACGTCGCCGCATTATTTCACGTGATGGCTCATTATTAAGACATCATTCCGAAAAGCGGTCGTCACCATAACCAGGTGCCACATTACGCAATATTGTATCAACAAGAAAATAAAGCTTACCTTGGACAACCTATAATTCGTGTCAAAATTCAGAACAGAATCCTATTTATAATTTTATATGCCGTGTAACACATTTGAGCAATCAAAAAATACACATATATATCTAGAGACATGGTAGTGGCTTGGTGTTTAACTACTAAAAAAATTATATACATATTTTATAAAATGTATACACTGAAATAGACATTTAAATATAAACATAAAATTATAAATAATATTATTGACTGACTGATACGAATTATAGATCGTTCAAGGTGGAGTTAATGCACTGACATTGGAACGGATGTAGATCATACGTCATTTCTTCTTACTTCGTCAAGCACAGAAAATTCCTGCCTGAGAATTCAAAAGGAAGCGAATACAACTAAAAAGCAAAAGTTGCGTATCGCGCGGACCGCGGACGTTACATAAGTCCTGCCTCCTGAATTGCGGTATTCCGACATTTGCAAAAATCCGCTATTTTTCTCACCGGGCGTAGTTCCACCAATACATTTGTTTATTAAATCACCTTATGCCAACAATATTAATGACACGTCGTGCGAGATAAGAAACGCAAACCTTATCCGCAGCGATCGTATGCCGCTCGTTATCGTGTAAACGTCACATTTATTAACGCGTAGCGAGAGGTTGGAATTGGAGCGGGCGCTGCCAATACCGCTGTTTATTAGATTCAAGATTAATGTTCGCCGCGTCGAACGAATTATTTAAATTGATGGCTCGCGCGAATGAACGATCGTACAACTCGGAGGCGCGCAAAAATGTCCCGTTGGCGCTCATTCACGTCTCCTCCGCGTCCGCGCGGCGTGGAGAGGAGAGGGACCTCGCGGTAGGAGTCTCGCTATTAATTTGCAAGGTGAAAACGGCCGTCAACGTTGGGGTACGGCCGGCGCGCGTACACGTTGCTCGCCGGGTCGTCGACACACTGGGCGTAATTTATGCCGGTGTAAATTCTGCAACGTAATTACGGGGCGATGCGCCATTCACACGAATGTTATACGCCGAAGTTAAACGTCCGGACGAAACGGTCGCGACGCGTTCTTTCTGCGCGAAACCCGGATGCTCTCCTCCGCCAGCGTCCCACGAGGAGAGAATATCCGCGCGAACGTGGATCCGTCGTCTCTCGCGGCCGCCGCCGACGCGCGAGGGGTGTCCGCAACAGTGTTTGTAATTCTCGAATACGTGAATCACACACCTCGAGTTAGCGATGCACGGAGAGCCCGGCTATACGCACGAATAAAGATAGACTTTCCGTATCTGCGCCCCGACAAACTCTTTCGAGACTAAATCTATATACGTTCGTCTCGCAAGCGTGATGAATGGTTCATCGTTATTTATATCTACGAAGCGGGATAATCGAGACTGATATGTAATTTCGATGATGTATCTTCTTATCGGTGCGATAGGAAAGAAATGCATCTCGTATTAATTATGACAGGCTCATACCGTTGCGTGAATCTCTTCTCCCTCCCTCCGTTCAAGTTCCATTTTTTTATAATTGAAAGATAGAAACTCGATACTTCTATCGGTAGTTAATCACCGAGCGATCGCTGATGGGTATTCGATTTGACGTACGGACGCTCTCGATTAATCACGCCTTTCGTTTCGGCGGCTAAAAAATCATGAATATAAATCAGTAAACGAAAAGAAACGCTCCTCGTGCACGGCCGAACGGCAAAACGTTGTAATATCGGATAGACTGTCAGTGCGCGCGAGTCGTGATCGAACGCACAGTGTTGTCGTTCGATACAAAAATGTTCTTCCTGGAGCACTTGGAACCAGTTTGTCCGGTGAGTTTCCGTAAGAAATTCTTTTTTTCCTCTCTCTCCCTCTCTCTCTCTCTTGATTTCATTCCGACCGATGGACTCCGGATATCGTATAAAAGCAGACGGATCGATAAATCAACCCGATCGAACAGGGTGTTTCTGGGAATCTCTCGTGATAGAAACGTAAATTCGGGACTTCTCTTAATTTTGTTCGGCTCGGCTCGAACGAACGTAACCAGTTTGCCCGGTGAGTTTCTGCAGGCACAGTAGCTGAAATAATTGTCCGGTTATTACGTGCCATTAATGACGGTTTAAATTACAAATTAGATTTTGCGGATCGTTGCGAAATAATGATATAGAATTATGACAGATCGATAACTGCAAAAGTGAGAGCATATTTGAATTTATGTAATTCGCGTAGCGTATAGCAAAATCGTAGCACAAAATTTAAATTGCCTTCTAATTAAAAAAAAATAATAAGGAATGTAAATTGTTTCAACGCATCGTGCCTCGCTTTACATCGATATTACCTACATTCTACCGTTTATAAATTTATAGGCCACCGTGCGGTTGTCGTACGCGCCGATTTTTCATCCCAGTTTTGCCGCGATAACGATCGCGGGGAGCGTTTATCCCGCTCTATCACGAAACTTTCGATAATCGCTCGCGCTCGAGGCCTTTCTCGAAGGAAATTTCTAGATGGGTGTGTTCGCGCGCGTTTCTAATCGTACGCCCTCCGAACGACAAAAGATTTCCATAGGAGAGATTTATGTCTCTCCGCAATTTTTGCACCTTCACCCGCGCTTTCCTTCCTCACCGGCGAATTAATGGCGCACTTATTGCACGTGTTAAATCGGGGATCCGAGATCCGCGCGGGTCGCGCGCTGCGCTAATTCCGAGCACGCCTCGCGTGCTAATAGGAATTTACTGAGCAAACAAAACGATATTGCACTCGATCGTTAAGTGACAGAGAGATTGTATGGTGCTTTCTACACGAGACCCGCGATGAAATGAAAATATTTCACGTGAAATCCTCCGCAAGGATATATAAATTCCAAAAGGTATGCCTTGATTAATTACTGTCAGCGAATGAAGTCGGACATCGCCGCCCAATCGAAGCCTCGATCGGGGAGAAAAGGGTCGGGACTTGGACGACGATCGGCGACCGCGCGGAGAGTACGCGCTCGCGTGTACAAGTATGAAAGACACGTGAGAGAGAAAGAAAAGGGGCAGGGAGAGAAGACGAAGAGGGAAAGAGAGAGAGAAAGAAAGAATGAGAGAGAGAGAGAGCCCTGGATGATCACGGTAGGAGAGGGAAGTCGCTAAACGGCATTCCAAGCGGACCATCCAACGCCACCCAACGGTAACCAACGCATGACGCCCTTATCTTACCACGCGTTACCGCGCTTTTCCTCGCCTCTACCTCAGTTAACGGATCGCCTACGAATGACGAGGATGGTGTCGCGAGGCTACCGCGCCGCCGAACTGTCGCTCGTACAGCATCCTATACCTTTATGACGGATATAAATGAGTAACACCTCGTGGATTTTATATCCCTTTAAACACAGGCGAAAAACTTTCCGCGTGAATTCTTTTTCTGACGCGAAACCGAAATTACTGTAGCGTCTCTCGTTAGATAAAAGGCAAGAATTTTAAACATTTCGTAAAGGAACGTGATGTCAGGAAGGGCCACGAAATTTTTGACGGTGCACGGTAATTTATTCGACAGTTAATAAGATATTTAATCGAGTCGAATTAGACTAATAATTTGGAAGGAACAGCATTCAGGAGAAAACAACACGTTCTACATTTATTTCTAATTCTCGACGCGAAACTCGTGCGAAAGATTTTTCATAAATCTATAGAAATAAAATTTTTCCTCGACTATTGCAGCTTTCTGAAATTTATGTTTTCACTTAATTGGCATTTTGATCGTCGTATTTCGATTACAGGCATATCCGTAAAGTTTCGCACGTGCACGCGCGGGCTTAGATCATTCTACGCGGTATTCAACAATGATATTCACCGTTAATTCGATGACGATGTTAATGGACAACGTCGAACGCGCTCGCGCGCGTATATGTGTGTGTGTGTCCGTTTTTTTTTTCGCGGCACGGATGTACACACGCGCGTATTAAACTCGCGTGTATGCGGCAGGAGGCAGAGGCAGGAGTCCGGTCCAGAGGGTTCAAGCTAACGGGACTAAAGTCGATTGTGATTACACCTGTGTGAGTGCTCACGCGCGCACGGACTCGCGTCTACACGTGAGACACACGTGAATCGTGAGCGAGCCTGCGAGTCTCGTCAATTCTAAAAAAAAATAAAAAAAAAATAGCTCGCTCAGAAATTCTCGACATATCTGCCGTACGCGATGTACGTACAAAATTGTTCTATTAAAAAATGTGACAAAAGTATCAAACATGCCTGTTAATTTATTGGATGTGTCGCGTTAGCAGAGAAATTATCATTAAAGTGTATAAATTAAACAATGCTAATAAAATATACTATAGGCAACTATATTTGCTTTATAATGACATGCTATTTTGCGCAATTATACCAGCTTATTGTTTCAATGACTCTCATTAATGACTTTTATAATTTTTCGGGACCGCGAAACTTCATGTGTGTAATACTTCATGCGACATGCAAAACGGTAATTACACCTTTCTGTGACGAGCACGTCAGCTTTGAGTTTCGTCGAGATGCGATTACCGAGATACGTGAGAATGCAAATTTACCGGTGCCCTGGCATTTAACAATTGGCGCGTGTAAGCGTGATATTGTAAGGCGTTTCTTAACGACTGTTGCGTCGTATAGTGATCGCTAGAAATCACGCTATAGGATTGTCGCAAGATTCAAACGCTGTCTCACTGCACCGACGTCGCAATCCGCCGATCTCGAAACGACATAGAGCCATTTGGTTAATTTTTTTCGAGGAGGGGGGGGGAGGTTAGGAGTTCGTATCTTTGGCACAAAATACACATACGAAACGATGTTAATTTCTCGCGATTATCGCTTTTGAAATGTAACTTTCGGGTACCGTTTCTTCTCAAATTCTTGTCTTAATAACGTCTCGATGAACGCGGCATGTATTACGATTGGTATCGATGCAATTTAAGTCACGGTGAAGTCACCGTGCACCTCGCCGTTTTATTTTACCACAAGAAACAGACATCGACGTTATAATATACCGCTATGAGCATTGGCAAAAACAAGACCGCTGTTACTTACAATTAGACAGACGGCAAGTCTATCGGACGCGCGTGGTCCAGTTCGATCGGTTTTATTCTGGTATTGATTCAATCTGGTATTGATTCGTAGCGCGTAGACAAGTTTTTCGACTGTTGGCGCGGTTGGTTTTGTCCGATGCTTTCATTGGCAATGTTCCTCAGAGCGATTTCTCAACCGCTAATTAGATCGTGTTATGTTAATGCGCGCTCGCCCGAACGCATAGCGCGGGGCATAGTGCGAGAAAAGAACGAGGGATAAAAGAAAGAGAAAGTGCAGTCATTTAATCTTCACCGACGGTCATCGTCGGCGATAATTGTCAACGTGATTATTTTAAGTAGTCGGTAATAATCAATCACTATAGCGACATTCGGTGGCAGAATAATTTCGGACGTTCTTAATCCTCGATTAAATTGACTTCGTTATCGTTCTTGTACATTCTTGATTTTTTGCCTTTTAACATTAATGCATAGGAAATTGCAATATGTGTAAGAGACGTTTATCTTACGCGCGAAATACAATTGTAAACGTGTGCTCAATCTTCTTATATAATCTATTATGTCTTAAGAGAGATATTTCACGGATGAGAATTTATGTACATAAATCTATAATAAGACGATCAATAAATCAATATTATAAATCAATATTACGTTTCTCCGATCATTTTCGCTCTGCGATTCAAAATATAATCGTATACAATACGTGAACAATATACGTTCACCAAGCAGTGCATGATATCTGGCTTCAATCTGCAGAAGTATAGTTTGAAGCAAGAGTCAACCGGGTAAAGTCGCATAATCCGACCGGCATCAATTAGATCGTGTTATGCTAATATCGTCTATACGTATGTACTAGCGACCAATCATATTGCAGTTACGGGATCTCGTAGGCGGCCGACTACCATAATCCGGGGTAGACGACTGCTTGGAATGAGACGAAACGAGGGAGTGAGAGTGAGCGCGTGAACGCGCGCGCGCGTGTGTGTGTGTAAGAGAGAGAGAGAGAGAGAGAGAAGAGAAGAAAAGAGAGAGAAAGAGGTGGCAGGTGCACTATGGTCTGACGATCTGTATGTAACGAGTAACATTGTTATGAGGATTAGCCTTTGAACTGAATCTCTGCCGGATATAGTTTGAAAGATATTTTATCGCCGCGAACAGACAGCTCGGATGTATTTTGATAAAGTTAATAGATATAGCAAGATATAACAGACATTAGCCAAGTCCTGTTAAATACTTGCGTAAAATTACACCTTACAGTCGCTACGTGATATTAATACATTATTAATCTAATTGTAAACAAGATAAAATGAGGAAAATTGAAAAATTGCAAGACTGATTAGAATATCGAACTTATAATTGGAATTTCCTGTTCAAAACAGATAAATTTAATCGTTCACAAATATAATAAATTATTTAAAAATAATTTACTGTCATAGCAGATATGTACCTGCTTCGAAAAATGTCTGTAAGTAATTAGCGATCCTAATTAGTAGTATCGGAGCACGCGGACAGATTACAGAAGACTTTGATTATACACCCCGTTCGTTCGTTCGCGAGGTAATTTCGTAATAATCATACGTCACTAAAACGCTAGAAGGTCTCATCTAAGCTTTTCCGAGATGCTTTCGCCGACGTCGATCTCGACTCACCGCGCGTCGAGAGAGCTATCGGCGATCAGGCCGGACGCGAGGGAACGCCACTCGCTGTCAAGATGAATATCGAAGGAGGAGCGAGGAGGAAAAAAGAAAGGACGGGCGAAAGTTCACGGCTGGCGCTTTTTCTTTTAATCGTGATAACGTTCGCGGAATACCGTTGCGAAATGCCAGCGGGACCCAGCAACGCGAGCGCATCTCGTATTTAAAGCGCGCGCGCGCCGCGCCGCGCCGCGCCGCGTACGGTCGACGTGCGAGATTAATCGCGCTCGACGATAAATTAATTCGTCCGTACTATTTATTAATTTTCCGGATATTATCGCGCGGACGATTAATTAAGTCGCAACGTGTGTATAACGCTCGAGAGGAATTTCTTTTGCACCGATAGCAGCATGCTGCAGTGATCGATGCCTTATTAATAACGATCGCGCGAAAACCCGCGTCGCCGCGTATTCACTTCCGCGGTATCGCCACACGTCAGGCAGCGGTAACATACTCGAGGAGCGTGTACATATATTGAGGGAAGAACACAGCGGAAGAAACAGGATTACATTGCGTCAAACGTCGGACTGAAGGACGTGCACGGGTCGCAGGAACTGCGTGCTAACAAAGTATGCTAATAAAGCCGATCGCGCGGCTCTGGTATATAATATCATCTCGCTCTCGTGATCACGGCGCGTCTCCGGCTTGTATCGGCGTATTCATATGTTCTATCGCGGCGCGATAGAGCGACGGGAGGCTGCGTCGGAATGCGCGAATATATAGCAGCTATAATTTGCGGACAAGAACGCGTGTCTCGAATGTAATCGTTAACATATTTCAGATCGATAATGTTGTAGCAAATTCTTTCGCGCTCTCGCGCGAATTCCCGTTACTTTATCGCGACACATTCCGGCGAGAATATACGCGAGGAGACTGTAAGCGCAAAGACAAACGGAACAATGCGCCGAAAAAGAGGATCCCTCTTCGGCGAACGACGACAATGATCGAAATTACACTCGATTCCTCGCGTCGGGATTTCGCGTCGGCGGCGTCGGCAGTGCTCGAGCCGCATTAATAATCGAATCGCTCCGAACGGCATTTTGTATGCAGCGCAGAGATATTTATTGAAACAACCTGGCGAATAATTTATGTGTCGCATCAATTAATCAAGCACGCGCGCGTCGATAGTATATCAACATATAATAAAATTTCCTCCGAATCTGATTACCCATTTCGAAGACGCATTATATAACTGTAAAAAAAATGTATCGTTTCACACGTAATGAATGATCTATATTTATATTAACACCTAGCACTTAAATGACTCTATCTCGTAGAGTCATTTAAGAAATGAAAACAAGTAGTGGAGCGTCAATATACTTTTCATGAAATTTTTTGTATTTCTTCGTGATTTTATAAAGTACTTGTTAAATATTTCTAGTTATAATCTATATATATGCCATGCGAAATTGGCAGAATAGCATACATAAATTTACACAAAACTTCTCGAATTCCTTTCTTGAAGTCCTTTCCTGCTATACAATTCATTGTTCTTATCTTCCTCTTGAAATGAATTGTATTTATTAGAAGATCTACATCGGTCGCGTTGACCGCAACGATTTTTCCTAAATTCCACATTCCGCGCATAATAATAGTCGAACATTCCGCGAAGCGCCAACGGTGTCTCGGACATGTCGGACTTTGCAATACTTACTTATAGCTAAATCGAATCGGCGGATGTACATACTCGAACGGCGGACGGTTATGGCTGCATATTCATCTGCGCGAATATTGCGGAAGTACAGCGAGTGGCGCGTATTGTTAAATCGAAGAACGGATCACGGAGTGCATCGATATTTCTTACCGCTGCCCTGCAGTCACGCTTGATTCCGTCCGTTTCGAATAATAACGCTTCTCGCCGGCGAAAAGTAATTTCGTGCTAACGTAAGAAGCACGGGGCGAGGGAAGGGAACGCGGGTAAAAAAGGCATCAGTAGGTAGTGTGAGAACACGATGAGAAATCATAGATTAGAGAGGTAATAAAAGCAGTATAAGCTTCGCGCGAACAAATTTTTATCATTATCTTATTTTATAAATCACCATAAAAACTCAATGAGAATGGCGCAACAAATTCAGAGGTACGCGTCTTCCATGCTTGCGAAGGAACGATGCCGCGAGCTTCTTCGGAAGGAAGCGAGTGAATGAAGCGAGTCGAGTCGGGTTAAAAACGAATCACTCGAATTCGATTACAGTCGAATTAGCGCGTGCGCGAGCGTTATTTCGCCGCGCGTGAAATCACACACGTTGCAGCGCCTCCGTCGGAGGCTGCAACGATCGATCGGCCGATCGATCGGTTTTGACCGATGCGGAGAACCCGCGTGTCGAAGCCGCCGCCCACTCGAACCAGGTAACAGGTTCCGCGCGTCCTGTCACATAACGTATGCGGGCAATATTTAAACATCCAAGCGTGTTTGCTGCCGAACGTGAGCGCGCGCTGATTGAACGTGCACGCGGAGGCGACGCACGAGAACACGTAGGCCTCATGTTTAAATACATGCGGCGAAACATAGGCAGCTTACCTCTACGTAACATGCCGACGGGTATAGGCCGACTTGCGCAGGTGCTTTCCAGCAAGTGCTCGCGGCGATACGTAAAGCGCGTGAGGCACCCTCAGGTGAAAGAGCACCTTTCGGAACGGGCGGGCGTGCGGGCTTCTGGCGCGGGCTTCCGCATTACGGAATGGGACAAATGCATATTCTACGATCGCGCGAATCTGTCATCAAATGTAAAAAAAATATAAAAAAAAAACAGTTCAAACAGTCTACCGTACGTTCCACGATCGATGTTGCTACCGTAAATGCAGTCCAAGCAAAGCAAGCTGCAAATGCGATTAATGTACAAACACGTATTGCTTGCGGAATAAGAATAGTAAACATATAAACTGATTTTATATATTAATACGTTGGCTGTTCTGCGAATTTTGTATATTTTACCGTGTTTTACACTACAGTAAAATTTTCATTATCGATTTAAAATTTCTATTAGACGGTGTTTATATATTTCTTGCAAGCGTTTAAAAAAATTTTGGTCAACCTAATAGGATTGACGGAATTGGTCTATCTTTTCTCCTCCTCTCCTCCTTGATTTCCAAAGTAGTCGTAAGCTAAAATTGGATTAAACGCTGAACTAAAATTTGGAAATCGTGGCGAAAGCATCAGCGTCTGTACCGCCAGACGAGTTTTACGATATACATCAAGGAACAAATCCAGCATCTCTCTTTCTCTCTCTCGTACGCGCCCTGCTCGTTGGTTTTGTAAATTTACGTGCGAGGCCCCGACGTATATTGGAGCTACTTAAATTCGCGCGGTGCGTAATACGCCGACGGGTATGTACACCGACAAGCGATGCAGGTGCCTTTCAGGCGCTTGCAGTAACGCATAAAATATATCAGCGGCGAGGCACTCCCGAAGGTGAAAGAGCATTTTTTTTTTCAGGGCAAGCGGGACACCTCTCTCGGACTTCCGTGTGAACGTGACACGCGTGTTCGTGTGCGATACACGACGTCTTATATACGGGGATCCTCTCATCCGTGGTGTTTTTAATCAGCGCGACGGAGCTAATTTTTTCTTATTCGTTTCCGTAATCCTCTTGAGGCTTTTTAACCGATAATATATCGTGCGCGCTCCGTTTTCTGTATCTCCTCGTCAAACTTGAAAAAAGCGTCGTCCCCTCGCATAGAAAATCGCAGTTAGAATTGCGCGCTTTCTGGCTTTTGTTGTACTTTCAGTGCCTTTTGCTCCGCGCTTTCTCTCCCTATCTGTGTGCAATCTCTATCTCTTCAACCGTTTTCTCTCTTCCCTCGTCGTCATGAAAAATATTGTCTTAACTGTCTGAACGGTAATTTCGTATAGGCTCTCACGAGAACCCTCTCGCGATTTATAATTCATATTACTCACACGAATCTATGAGTCATGTTCGGACGCACACATCTTCCCTGTACAATCCTCGCGATCAAAGTAGGACGTCAAAAGGTTAACGGTTGTATCCGCGTGTATATTGGACTATCAATAGGTACTCGAATTGAGGATCCGACTGAAACAATACCTGCCGTTCAAGGCTAATCTGAAGCACGAAATTGATAGCGAAATTGATTCAATGCCAACCGCGTAACAATGGCGAATAAGTCGAACGGTGAAATCGCCAAATTGTCATTAGAGAGGCATGTAGAAATTACTGATAATATTAGGATCGCAAAACTGATACAAAAGGAACAAAAAATTACTAGATATATAAGAACCGTAAAATTAATTGAAACAAAACTTTGCAATCACGCGAGGCAACAGCTCGATTGTTATAAAATATTTAACTTTAAATAAAGTTTTTGAAGCTAAATTAATATGTAAAATCACTTAATAATGAACCTTTCAAAAAATTAGATCCAGTTTTTATCATATAAAACAGTTCGCAATATATAAAATAAAAAAAGATCGGAACTTATTTTATCACGTTAAGATATCGAGTCTCATCATGGCAGTAAGAATAATCACAGCATGTGTATAACACTTGCAAATATACACGACAAGTATGAATCGCGGCTATTGATAGCGCTTGATCGAAACTTGAAACGTGATGCACGAGAGTTAATTTTTCATTAGCAATTCAAACCTCGACACAACTTTCAGCTTACACTAAAGATATTGAAGATATTATAAAACAATCACATGATATTTCGATGAGCAACGAGTTAAAATAACGCGTGACGTGGTATTTTTCGCCAAGAGAAATGCGACTTTGCAATTTCTAACTTATTTAATGTTCGCGGATTATTGTTCCGTTATTATTGTTCGCTCATTATTTGTACGCGTTGTCAGGCGCCCGTCTTTTCTTTGACGGTTCGCTACGCAGGTAATTTGGATCCAGAAAACTTAGTAATTACTATGTAAATCGGCCCTCGCTTTATTAAGGTCGTAATGTATGCGTCTTATTTCGTGCTTGTTACCGCATACCAAGCGCACATGAACGCGTCCGCGAAACTGTGCGTGTGGGTGTAATTTACAAGTTATTGGGAGTGGCCTTTTGGAATTACGGTACAGCGACGGTAAATAAAGTTAGCTGTTTGTCGAAAAATTGATGGTGTTTTGGCAAATGTGTTTGCGAACGATGGAAGATTAATGCGCTTTGCATTAAATGATTCTGACGCGAAGAGGGTACCGAGAAGATCAAATGACACTGAGGAAAGTGGTGTCGTATATGTCATATTTCTCTTCCGGCAGGCATTTAATCCGACAACCTTTTAAAGAAACATGTCGCAGATGTATCCAAGTTGATATGCGTACATGTTAAACAATACGATGATGCTATAATTTTTAATAAATTTTGACTGCGCGCAGGAATTAAATATATGATCCGCAATTACAATAATTAATTATTAGAAATAATAATTTAAATTTAATATTATTAATTATTATTAAGAAATATTATTGTTCTCATTCTTTCGTTATTTAAAATGTTCTTTTATGTGATAATAAAGAATAAAACATTTCCACTAGATAAGACTGATTCACCATAATACTTGATAATACAATATTAATTCCGTTATAAATTAAGAGTTTGCAAAGCTCTCTCATAGTAGTACAATCTTGGAATACAAAAAAATTGGGAAGACCGGATTTCGCCAAACACTGCACGTGAAGCGCTTAGGCGACAAGCGCAACGTCATCGTGGTGAAACGGCTACTTAAAACCTCATAGCAAACATAGCCTTTTTTGTTGCCGCGCCGCCCACGGAATTTTTATAAGTCAATACCACAGCGCTTTACTGCTCTTTGCCAAATATATTTAACAAAAACTCTCAAGATGTTTCAACATACATGTGGAGTGATAAAACTATACTAAAAACTTTTGACACGTACACCAAACAAGTGCTAGAACAAAGTATGCAAGTAGCAAATTCTTTCAAATGTATTACACCTACTTTAAAAAGTCGTGCAAGAAACGGTAACAATTAGAGAAGGGAAGAGATATTCTTCGCGATTTACATATCAAAGACGCAGATCGCGCGCGGTAGCCGCAGAAGTGTAATCGCTTTTGCTGTTTTACAGCCAAAAACAGCCGCGTGCGCGCGGTTTATCGCGCGCTTTAACGCGCCCCGATCTCTCGCTGTCCCATTTGAAACGGAGCCTTCACTCCCTCGTAAACACGAGTGTCAGTCGCGTGCTCTCGTTTCGCGCCGCGGAATGCAAGAAAGTACGGAGGGCTTAGCCGCGTTTCGACGAGGATGGAGGGCAAAGCGCGAATGCGCTAATAAAATGACCGCGGCGGTGGCGGTGGCGACGACGGGACCGCGAAGAAACGTAGGACTCTGGCAAGAAAAGGTTTTACGACGGCTCTTACCCACGTTTATTATCCTCCACTCGCGCATACTTCAGCGGCCGAAGTTAAATCGTCTAGTTAAAACTCCCTGCGCGCGCGCGCTCGCGCGCGGTTGCAGACCGAGCGGTTGCAACCGCTCGGCGAAACGGCGAAATATCCTTCATATATATATATATGCGCGCAAACGCGCGACGTACGGCCGCGAGAGATTCAAGTAACTCCCTAAAGATCATGCGAAGTTAAACGGGTGACCTTTTCGCAGCCACCCATCAAGCTGCCCCCTCAGGGAGGTAAAACGAAAATTCCCGCCGCTATTCCGTCGTCTCTCGGTTATACTTACTCCACGTGAGTTAACGCGAAAAGAATTTTATCAAAAACTGGATGTAGTGGAGTTCGCAGTAATCGATGCAAATCCCTCTCGTATCGATAAACATCTCGGATTATCTCTCTCTCTCGCTCTCTCTCGTTTCCCTGCAGTGAAAAAGTTCACCATTAGTCTCGACTGACTTGCATCTCCTCATCGCGAGATGTGTTTTCAAACGGGACGGATATTCCCGCGGTTACTCCGCGGCCGCTCCGCTCCGTGGACCCGCGAGCGTGGACTTGGTAATATAAGCGACAGATGCCGTATCACGGGTGTATTTTACGTTTCGTTAATGTCCGCTCAGTGCTTGTAGAAACGGCGCGCTCCGGTTTCGCCAAGCGGAACGAGATGCGCATCGCGGAATATATCGCCGCTCTTCCTCTTCATTTATCTTCGCCGCCGCCGCCGCCACCGCCGCCGCCGACGCCGCCGCTTCTTCTGCATGATCATGTGTACCTAATTCCGTCCGTAGATCCCACCGCGAACGTAATATAAGCGACACGCGCTGCAATCACCGCGTGTTTTATTGTACGTCCACGTTGCGTTTAACTGATGCTGCGGTTGCGGACCGAGCGGTCGCGGTCGTGGTCGACGAGTGTGATACCGGATGCAACGACAAGATGTAGAATGCAACCGAGTTCTTCGTACGATGGAGAGGGGGGAAACTATTGTTACATCAACGAGGGAACTGCGGATCAATATGATTTGCGTACGTGTAGTCTAGCAGCATGACGACGAGTTTGTGTTCAATAAGCTCTGAGACGAAAAAAAAGGATAAAAAGGCATTCCAAGTTTTTCACAAATTTTAAAAATCACTTTCAGCACCTATTATTATGCCTGGAAGTGAATACTATATACATATTGTATTCTCCCTGTCATCTTGAGACGTTGATTCCATGTTAAATGATTCATTTATGCATATGATAGGTGAAGAGTGCCGGTAAATAACGGATCTTTACTACTGCGCTTCATGTTATGTTTAGATTTAGATTTAAGTGCGCGGAAGCTGCAGCATTTTGGTTTAATAGATATAATCCCTGTTTATACATATACATATATATAATTGATATAATTTTTTATTTAGAATATGATTAGTATACAATTTATTTGTATATAATTAATGTAATTTTTTATTTATCTTGCTTTATTTTTTTCTTGCTTTATTAATGTAATATTTCATTTATTCATTTTCTTTATATTAACATTCTCTTATTTTACGTATACATATATGTATCATGTGCATATATTTCAAATAATAAAATGTTGATATGAGGAAATAAAATTAATGTCGAGACTTGAGAAGTTTCTCTAAAAAAAATTCTTGATACCTCTTGATTCTGAATTCTATCTGTCCCAACAATGTCCGAGGGAGAAATAACTGGCTTGCCCGGTAAGAGAAATCTTAATGCATCTCAGCATCAATGTAAGCGTTAGATTCCCCGACTTGGTTGGCATTAAGGCGACAGATCCTAATGCGTATATAGCTCGAAACCGCCGCCTCTTATCGTAGATAACCGTCCTCGTCGTATTTCAAACGCGAAGGGGATTAAAATTCATCTTGCGCTATCGAAATTCACTATCGAGAAGATAAACAAGCGGCCGACCCGCGTGTGTCTGTCCCACTGATTTTAAGAGCAAAAAGTGCGAGCGGAGCGGCCTGGGCTCCTAGCTACCGGAGCTATTCTAGCGCGCGCAACCGGTGGCGGAGATAAACCGGCGATCGTAATAATATATGACGCCGGAGTAAAACGTCTGTTACGCGGATAAATTTGCCGGCCGCGCGCGGTCGTTTGTTGGGTTCGCCGGAGGTTGCCGAGGAGCCGCGGGAGTGTGCTTGCGCGCCCCGCGCGAATGGGATTTAATCCAGATCTTTATTGCCTCGCGGCAGAAAAAGCCTTATCTCCAGAGGTGCGGGGGCGAAGAGAGATGCACCGGATGCGACAAAGAGTCGTTAAGAATGCGGCGTGTCTCTTCGTACGCCGATAGCCCCCTCCTCCCCTGCCGCCTCTACCGACCGAAACGCGCTCGATATTCCGATGATTCTTCTTTTTCTCGAGGCCGCTAAGAGGATTTGCGGGAGTCGCACCGTTCGAGAATCTCGCGAAATATTTTTAGCTAGGCGGTCAGCTGGTCGCTGTGGATTATCTCGAATCGGATATCTTGGAGTTGTTTAGTTTGCTATACTGTGCATTATTTGTGGTTGAGTGGCAGAAAATAATTTTTTATAAGACTTCAAAATTGACAAGGTAAACTCAGTTAGAGTGAAATTTGGAATTTAGTTTATGGTTAACTAAAAACACACAAAAAGCATGATTTTGCTAAAAAGTCTAAAAATTTTGATCTGAAAATTATTTTGTTGGAAACTCAAAAATGATAAGTTGTAAAACTGCTGTTTTAATAATTCAGCAATCCGTTTGAATATCCAACAAAATTATTTTGATAATCCAACAGGAATTATTTTCAGATCTGTATCAAGCAAAATTTTTAGACCTTTTTTCAACAAAATTGTTTTTTTTTTTTTCATGCATCTAATTCTTTTTCTAAAGGAATGTAAGTATCTTTTTTACACGTCGCGTACCTGCGTTTTCTTTATATATAAAAAAAAAGAATCTGCTCTTTTTCCACATATATATTACCTTATTTATATTTTGCAAATTTTGTTTTTCCATGCAAGAATACTTTCATTGCAAATATAATAGAAAACACAATAAGGCTGTGAGTTCGTTTACCAATAACGTGTCGGTGAAATATGATATGATCTTTATCGTCATCGCGAGGAGTTTCAAGCCTGCGGAAAGAATCTCTTAGTAGCGAAAACCAACCGATGATTATGCACTTTTTATTATCGCCTATACGTTATATAGTGTTTCCCCCTTAGAGCAAGTTTCCTGGTTGCCACGTGAGAAGTTGAACGCAACGCGGCAATTTCGATAATCGCCCGCAATAACCGCCGGCACACCATTCTCCTTGTATACATAAAGCTGAAATTGCGATAATTCACGCGGGGCTTTAAAAGTATTATTAAACAACCATCTCCGATCCTGCGTAGATACTCATCTATAACTTCATTGTTACCTTCGTGATGCGTATCTGCATCGGCAGAAGAGACTCTTGTAATAACTCAATCCCTCGATGGGAAAGAATTTATAAGTATGCGCGCGATACCTTTGCATAGATTTATTTTAAAAGGTCGAGATAGTTGGAAAGAATGAAATTGTATAAAAAAGACAATACTGTTTACCTTCGCTTTTATACATTATAAAGAATGTAGTCATATATTATCACGTAAATTACTATCTTTACGAGTAAGTTTAACATGAATTCCGTTGAAAAATCCAAAATTAAAATATGTATGCATTTATTAATCCAGTAAATGTAAAATTAACGGTAAAGAAAGATAATTACAAATTCACAAAAACGTCAGTAGACTGATTGGGCAACTAGTAATATTATGAATCATAGAAATGGTATAAATTTTCCGATGATAAATGCGAAAACTCTCAGGTTGAGATACACGCACCTGTGTGATGAACGAGAAAGTTTTTTATATTCGACTGAGTAATAGTGGTTCTCGGTTAAATGATTTACAAAAGAAAAAAAAGACCGTGGCGTATGTATATGACACTGCGACTACGGGATATTAATTTTGTCAGATTCGCCGTCTCTACTGCCAGTCTCGCTTCGTCGGGAACCGTGCGTGGATCGCAGCGGTGGGATGAAAAGATGAATTAACGGAGATGAAGCCTCGTGACCTTGTCTACGGTGATAGGTATGTGACGCGCCTATATAAATAAAAATTCATTACGCATAGATAAAGTCACGAGTCTCATGATTCCCGACGTTATATCATAATCGTGGATAATTCACCGCATTTTAATGCAATACTGAAATAGAACTTGTTCGCGAAATGAAAAAAAAAGTGCGACATCTTGCATTTCAAAGATCATTTTTCATTTCCATCGCAATGATACAGAAAAACACATGAAACGAACTGCAACAACATTATGCTATAAAACGGTATGTAAACGAAGTTATATAAATGGTATTTAGCCTAGCATAGGCATTATACGATGAATTATGTCGCAACAAACACCAGGAATCTCGAGACAAAGTATACAGATATTCACATCGCGCGAAAAGCGCGTAATTATGAAAAATTATGAAAAATCAAAGCTTATGGATGTTACGTCGCGATCGTAAGGGTCAGGCCGGTAAAACAAAGCTTCCTCAAGAGTTATACGTTACGTAAGCGTTACGCAACGAAGGCCGGGCAAACTGTTTTCGCCAACAAAATATCAAGGCGCGTCCGTGTCTTTTTTTCCCCTTCCCTCGAGCCGACACTGATGCTCGCCCACGAGACGCGGACGACGTCGATAACCGGAAGCCCGTAATTTCGCTGATCGATCGCCCTTTCAGCGGCGTTTCACGGTAAACCGTCTTATCCCCGGGTCAGATCGCACCGGAAATCGCACGCGCATCGGCGCGGCGGCACGCCGGATTATCACTCACCCGGGGATTTTCAAGCTTTATCTTCAACGAGTTTGCGAACAATATATCACGGGCGATGCGCGCGCGATCGTCTTGCCACCACCTATCATTATCCGCGCGCGATGCCGGGGATGATTTATCTCCCCGGTACTACCGCAGTTTAAACTACCGCGTACCTCGTGCTTGAATTTTTTCCGCAAGCAGTCATTATGCGCTGCGCGAACGAAAGTTCCGCGGCGACATTCGTCGCGCGAAACGTTTAAGATTTACGAAGATTGATCTCCGATTTTAAGTGGCTTTGAGGAAGAATGGTCGTTGGTACCCGGCGTGTATACCCACGCGGAGTACATATATAGTGTCCCAAGATCTACGATCTTAATCTTAATGGCGAACTCAGGAATTTTTCCTTAACTGAAACTGTCACGCTAATAAATTTCAAATTATAAACGTCACAAAAGCTGTAACGAATTTTCTTCGTCTTCTTCGCCCTAAAGAAGTTGATCTTGCACTTATTGTCGAAAGTACTTAGCGCGAAGTCCGAGGCACCCTATATGCGTAAATGCGTAGATATGTAATTATTGCAGGAAATTAGGACGCGCGATAATGTGAAACGTGACAAGCTGAAGATCAACGGCATGTTTATTATAATATATATTACAAGAGAATGTCCAATTTTAATTTTATAGGTTATGGACGATGTTATACGGCGTTTTCTCCTCTTAATGGAACAAGATAACGGCACTCTTCTGTGGCCATTATAATCGGTAGTTGGTAATAATATCCAGGAAATAAAAAAGTAACGGACGAGCACTTAATACTTTAAAAGGTTTGCATTAGGTTTGGACAGCGTATTTTTTGGTGATCCCGAAATAATCTTTCTCAACGAGAATTTCAACAAAATCCCCATTTTGCTCATTTTCACTATTTTTTAACATTAAAGAATTAAATATAAAATTAATATTATATAATTATTATATTAATAATTAATTTAATATATAATTAATTGTTATATTTGATTGTTTAATATTAAAAATATAAAATATTAATTAAGGTCATGATATGGTTAATATTTAATTGCATTTAGCTGAAGAACATAATAAAACTATATCATTTATAAAACTCTTCGCTATAATTTTTTATCCTTTGACATTAATTGTTTCGTATAACTATCTTTGAATTATGTTTTCAAAGAAAAATTAAATCGCATAGAGACGATTTATTGGCAATATTGTCTATTTTTCTCGAGAGCAATTTATTAAATCATTCATTAAATCACAGGGACTGCGGGATCGTGATATTAAAATAATTTAAATAATAACTTTTTATTCGTATACTGATGTCGATAATTACGTTGATTATCGCCCATTTATATTCGGTATTTGATGTACATTTACCGTTGTGATAGAAAACATCGTTATTGAAGATCGTTGTTCCTCTTTTTTCCTCCGCGGCACGATTATAAAGCGAAGCGGACAGATAAAAACGTGTAAACGTACGGTAATTGTCTTAATGTAAACACCATTACCCAACAAAACTCGAGTGAACCCCGCTGAATTATTTGCTCGAGCGTATTAATTACCGTTGCACGAGATCCCCGCGTCTTGGGGATCTCCTAGTCGCAAGGTATGAATTATTGAAATTTTATTGCGCGCGGCCTCTCCGCTTGTTCCCCTTGTTTCCCGCGAATTAAAGTGGCATCACGTTGCGAGAAGTTGCGAGGTTCGACCCATCATGAGAGAGAGTGCGCGCGCGCGCACACATACAGAAAAAGCTGCACTCGCCGCACCGTACACATCTTCGCGCTGTACTTGCGCGTCTTCGTGGTACGTGAAAGGCGCATTAGCCTCACCTTTAATCGCTCGCAAAGTCGTCGGCGAAGGCGATTACCTGCAGGCCATTAAAACTGTCATACGGGGGATCTTTCGGCGATCAATCGCGGTGTTTACTGGCCTCTTAACGAGACGGCATTATCCCCCACGTTCGGCGAGCACGAGGTTATATATATATATATATATATATACGCGATGCGCGCGACGTATCGGGGCCAATTTTAGCGCGCTGTACTTTTTCGGTGCTTTCACCTCCTACGTTTTCCCGCCAACGTTCGGGATCGGCGCAAAATCGAAATGATTTGCGCGCTTAGAAGCCGCGACAACGATGATCGACGCGCTCGCCGATACGTCACTCGCTACGTTCGACGCGGCTGCGCTTTCACACGACACACGTTCGCGCGTATAAGTCTCTCGCGTATCGATAATCACCCTTATTCCTCCGTCCAAAGAGAAATTTATTAACTATTTATTGAGTATTAATAATTTTACAATACTGTATAATTCTCTCGATGGCACATAGTGGTGTCGGGGCCGCACGATGGTGGCCTAACCGTACGAATCTGCATTATTTCGCTATATACGTTATTAATCTTGCTGTCCAATTACATTATTAACTATGATTTATCATTATGGTTATACCTTTGGCGCACGTTGGCATTAAGATTGCGCGATAACGGCTACGTTGCTTGGATTATCAAAGTTAAGTAAAGTTGGTTACATTTAAGAACTGCGGTACGACCCGACATACCCGTAAGAAATTTATCGTCGATAATTTGTCAATATATAACGTACGTATTTATGTATTACTCTGTCTCTTCTCGTGTAGCAATTGATAGAAAAATATTAACATTTCGCGCGATGACTTTTACCTTTCCCTTTCCTATTTGTGATCTGTGCAAGATTTTAATTTTAATTAACTTTCCAGTTTCTATTTTCGATCACTCTGATAATCGTCTCCCATAACGTTTAATTCGGTTTAAATACATTACATTAATTAATTTAGATGAATTCAAATTGGCTTAGGTTAATCTAGATTAATTTAGATATAAAAGGCACAGTACAATATTTTTCTAAGTACAAACCGGCATATCGAATTCCAACCGTAAAAGGTCAACGGTGATCATTAAAAACCAGCCGCTGAATTCCCCTCCCCGAGAAAAGAGACTATTTCCCAAACGTCGCCGGTCACGAAACGTTCGCCGAAAGAAACATCGAGCTAATCTTCCCTCATCACGTGCACGAGAAGCGTGAAGCTACCTAAGGTAACTCACGGCATCGTTAGAACACCGCGAAAGCGCCCGATTCCGAGGATATAATTAACGACACGAGCCCGAGTCGGTAGCGAAGGATAATTTTTTTTCGCTCGCGCTCAGCTCGGCGCGGCGCGGCGCGGCTGCGCGCTGCCGCCGACTCGCAAACGCGGTTAATGGAATACCCCGCTGCTGCTGTACTACGAGTACGGGATGGGATCATCGGCGTAGCCACCACGTGCTACATCGAACGCGCCGCGGCGGTACGCCCGGCACCCGTGTCACGTCTCACGGGATCAAGCTCGCGGATTTTTCCCGAAACCCGTTTCGCGCCGCGGCGACGTCGCGACCTCGTCTCAGGCTCGCGTATCCTACGACGCTGCCTACGCGGCTTATCGTACGAGCCGACCCGCACGTCCTCATTCTCAGGTTGATCCTTCGATAGAGACGGATCGTAACAGCGAACGATGCGCGAAACACGAGCGGTACATCCGCAACGATCGTTCGGCGCAATTTGTAACAATCGGAGGGGGAGAGGGGGAATTATATATGCACAAGGGTCTCGTCGAAGCGATAATTTTACGACGATAACTTTTAAGGAAAGACGACGATCGTCCGTCACCTAACGGATTAGTGCAGCAATCTCTGTCACACTTATACATACATATTGAAATAATTTATTATAAGATGTACAAATAATAAATCAAGCTCTTGGCACGTGACAGCATCGATAGTCAATTTATTAAGCGCTCGGTTATTTCTGCTTGGAGATATTTTCTTTTCAGATCACAGTCACGTTATTGATTGACGACATTAGACGCGCAATTAAAATACTGACTGTCTCTCACAAGTCTGATAAATGCACAGCTCTCCTTCGATAGCGGTACACCCAACTCCGCGCGGAACACGCACGGAACGATGCGCGTAGACAATAAAGTCATTAAATTTATAGCGCCGAGAGAAAAGCTTGGGCAAACAGTAGAAATGCGCATCGCGCATTTGAATCATGTCAAGACTCCACAATGGGAATATGTAATGCGAATAATAATCGCGCGCGAGAAGGGCACACAACAGCCGGCGCGCGGCGCGATGCAGATCTCCTAAAGCGCGAAAGAGCACGCATTAATAGCCGCGTATTATTGTAGCTGTGGATCCGAGCATCTGATTTGTTGCCGAGTGTCAGAATGGGGAGACGTTCGCGGACTCTGTGAAACAGGTATAACCGTGCGTAGGCGGGCACGTCACTCGACAGCTGCTCTCTCTCCTCGACACGTGAGAATTCCGTCTCCGTGCAACACACGGTTGAAAACCTGTCCTCGCCAATATGACGATAAGGTGTACTTCGAAAAAGGAAAAAAATACATTTCTGCGCGGAAACGTGATTTCAAAAAAAAAAAAAAAAAAAAACATGAGGGAAAGAAACCAAAACATTGTTAAAAATATCAGTGTGCTATATCCGACGATGTCGAAAACTTTACAAAAATAAGTATGCGGTTACATAAATGTATGTTACGCAATATTTAATTTTCGACACGATTATTCAAATATTTGAACTCGGCATTTTCCGAGCTAATAAATTCGATGCTAATAATTGTAAATGTATACATAGAAAAATTTTGTAATATCATTATTGGTTGATACTGTTGAAATATCCTTGTGTCAAGCATGAAGATATCGACGAGGATTATTTTCGCGATTGCGAATACCTGTTACGTCATCGTCAATTCGGAATTCCGTTCGGCGTGCGATTCGATAACGCTGAAAAGAAAAACAGTAGACTCACGTCGTCCCTGTCCTCGTGGAGCTCGTCGTCGGGGCTCCCCTCGAGGACGAATCCGACCTCGTTGTTGTTCCTCGTGAGCGACGGCAGCTTCCTCGGCGTCAGCTCCTCGCCGTCCGTGTCTCTCTTGCGCTTGCCGTGCTCGTTAAGCGCGGCCTCGTGCTCGTCCAACATGTCGGTGACCATCAGTTCCGACTCGACGCTCGTCGGGGATACGACCTCGTCCAGCGGTGACATCGTCCGGTCGGCTTCGCCGGTCTCCAGGACTGACATGATGCGGACTCCGGAGTCCCAGTTGATGACTGCCCGCGCTACCTCGCTCGCCGGGACTCGCGCAGATCCGACGAGATAGTCGCCGGCCGCTGATATAGGTAACAGCGAGACACCGACACTGGCCAAGTGAGTACGGACGCGCGCACATAGAGCCTCCCTTTCGCCGTAAAATCTCGTTCGTTCCGCGACCAATTATCGGAAGTCACCGGAGGTATCGGTTAACTTAATCTCGGAGTTTCCACGAGCTCGCCATCGTCAATTGCGAGAGAGAAATCCGGAGGTCGAAATCCCCGTGCCAGTTCGCCGTTGTTAAATTCCGACGACAATGACGTGAGGATGCCTCGATAATGAGACATGAGAGGCCTCGTGTACACGTGTTAAACTTCAATTCGATCAGTACATTCCTGTATATATGTTTGTCGTTACGGTCGACCAACGACGCTCATATCATCCGATAATGATTGTTCGTCAATGCGAGAGAGAGGAATGCGCATGGGTTCGCTATCGCCAAGCTTAAACTTTGGCCAATTACGAAGATCTGATTGTCAGTAATGTCCACGTGCATTCGTCGGGTCGCATCGTCGGCGGCAATCTCCCCTGATTATTCCTTGATGGCATAATGATCCCATCCATTAACCGGATAAACTTGAGTTTATTTAAGAGAGAAATATCAACAAGCCGCTCGCGCGGAGTTCAAACCGCAAGAGTTGCGCGTCGTCGTTAGCGAAACGTTGCCGAGGATGTCTCTCTAAGTTTTTCATCGGTTCCGTGTATACGATTAAATTTCCATATATTCAGGCATTAAAACTGCCATTAATTGCGGCGGTGTGCTTCTCATGCGATCATCACTGCGTTTGATGATGTCTAATTTCAGACACGCACAAACACCATTACACACGATGTTTATTCATACGCCAGTTCTACAATAAGTGGCACAACATCAGTGGCACGTTTCATGCTGCGAAATGCAGCACATGTGCAAATGCAAATGCTTTGTAAAAAAAAAAATTGTCGCAGAGGGAATTCTAGCGCTGGCACGTATCGCTACCATGGCATGGAAACGTCAGAGTATCCGTAGTGACGAGCTACAATGGCACTGCTATAATTGTATGCAAATTCGCTGTCAAACGTAACTTTCACTGCCGCTGAAGAGCCATCTCGGGGAGGGGAACTAACGTTGTTCCTTCGCGCGCGCTGTGTCCCACTCAATTAAGAGAGCTCAAACGTCAACGGTATTTGCGAACAGCTGTCAGCGGCGCCGTTCGCCGGAGCTTCGACATCTCGATCGCAAACGGACGAGGAGTCGCACTTACGCGGTCGTTTTAAGCAAGACTTCGATAACGCAAGGCGGACTCGTGCTTCGCGGGCGCAATCGGGCGCACGTCAATCACGTGGCAGACAATGATAATCCCGCAGAATGTTACTGCAATTTCGATCTCTCGGCAATCAAGCCGCCGCCGTTCGTGAAATTTTGTCGCGTTAAAATCGTCTCACGCGGGGGACAGTTCAATGCCTCGATCTTGCGTCACCGATCGCCTCCGGACCGCGTCTCGCGTTCACGCGATGCGTCAGCTTTCGAACGAGTTTCGACGAGGCTCGTTTCGAGAGAGGAGACGATCGTCGAGGGGGACGACCTCGCGCCTCTGGCCTGTGCGCGCATTCAACTCTCCGGCTCGGCGGCGCGCTGTACGTACGCAACGCGCGCGCCGTGATCTCTCCTGTTCCGCGCGTTTTTTCCCCCCGTCGCGTCGTCGCGCCGCTAGAGCAGCCTCGATCGCTCGATCGGATACGTCGACGCGTAATTAAGCGGCATCCCGCCGTGACGCGCGGATTTTCCACGTACCCGGACGCGGTCACGTCGCGCCGTCATTCAGGCCGTGAACTTTTTTTCCTCCTCGCCGTCAACAGGATGACTAATGAATTTGAGAAAACCACCGATCGAGCCGATCTACTTGTTGATCGCGCGGGTATTCCCTTTGGTGTACCTCTGGAATCTTTCGTTGCGGGATCGATCGTGGATCGCGACGCGGAATTATATCGGCGTCAGCTCCGCAACCGGGGCCGTAATCCAATGGCGTATATACGCTCGCGTGCGGCGAACGACGCAGAAGCCGCGGGCAGCCACCGAAAGTCACGTGGCAGGCCGGTTTCCGTGGTGCGAGTCGGTGCCGGCTTACCGTTCTCACATACAATCGACAGCCTGGCCGCTCGACCCGGCCCGATTTCACCGCAAGATCGAGACGTGGACGGTGGTCGGTGGCGCGATACCGTCCTCGATCGATCGACGCGCGCGGCACGCGGGCATGCCGATGTCTCTCCTCTCTCAGCGCTCTATACGCGAGGCCGATTGCGTTATTCGATCCTGCGTAATGAATCACGCGTGCGCCGCGTGCATCACGTAGATCCTCGAATCCTTCGTCGCGCGAGGCTCCCACCTTCTCCGCCGACAATCGCGAGATTCGAATCTCGAAAATGTTCAGTGACGGTTGATTCACGCATTATACGAACAAATCTTATCTCGTTACGGCTTACATAATTTCCTTTCCGTCAAAACACTGCCGTACGACGATCACCACTTTTTGCAGGATCCGTCTCACTTTGTAGCGAGATATTGGTATCCCGCGGCGAGGGCGCGCGATCGATCAATCGTAGACCACGTGGTCGTGCACTGTCACGTGGGGGCGGAGAAGAGGAGACGACGCTAACGATGACGACGACGATGATGATGACGATGACGACGACGACGACGACGACGATGATGATGACGTTGGCGATTAACCGAGGGCGGTGGCGTGAGGGGTGGAAAGGGAACACCGAACCAACCCGCGTTCCGCGAGGTCACTTTCGGAAAAGTCACCCGATGAAAAGCCCGCGATATATACGCACTCTTTTTAAACGTCCGTGTATTGGTCGAAGGTCGACGAGGACCGATCGGGCGACACCGCGTTGGCGCGCGCGCCTCTCGAGAATGGCCTAGAGGCGAAAAGAGGAAAGGATCTCCTCGAGTGGCGCCGCCCGCGGCAGGAGGGGGCAAGTGTCTCTCTTTCTCTCTCTTTCTCTCTTTCCCTCGCTCCCTCGTGCGCGGAGCAAGTGTTGGAGCGCGGCTCCGACACGATATGCCCCGATGGACCACCACCATCACCATCGCATCGGCGACCATCACCATCGCACACGCTACCATCGTTGGTACCGGTGCGTCCGCAGGCACCAACACCATCAACCGTGCCAGCTGTCGGGCTCTCCGTCTCGCTTCATCGCGAGATCCCCGTGGCCTCGTCGGCGCTGCTTCCGCGCCGACGAACGCGCCTCTCGAGCCTCCATCCTCCCGCTCTGCCCTGCCAGCCCCCTTCCGCGTCGTTTCCTCCACCGCGGCGCGTACGCGCCGCGTACCTCCTCTTCGATCTCGAACGTCGTCTCCGTTCGTCCGCAGTCGGAGACTTAGACCGCTCGGTGTCTCTCCTTCTCTCGCGTCTCTCCTCTCATCGGATACAAGAGTATCCGCGGCTGTCTCGAGAGTTGCGGATCGAGAGAAGGATCGTCGCGCAACTTGAGCGAGACGGACGGAGGGAGGATGCCGCAAATTTAACATTTTCCTTTCGGTGAGACGGTTTGATGTTTCCTCCCATTTCGTCTCGTTGCTCCTCTCCTCTTCCCGATCGTCGGGAGGGAAACGATCCCGCGGGGACGTGCGCTTGTCAATGAACTCGAGTGTATACTTATCTCGGGGTCGCTTTGTCGCTTCTTTCGCGGATGACGACCGGGCTCTGCGTGCGAGGGCACGCCCGCGAGATCTGGTTAGATCAATTTATCGGATATCCGAATCTTTTTGAATTTGTTAAACTGGTTCTATACGTAAAAAATAATCTTGTACTTCCCTTTTCTACCAAGCATCTAATTATCAGCGTATATAATTCACAGGCAAAGCCTTTTCATTACGTACTGCATACATCGCGCGATGGAAATAAGTACATAACTACCATGATTATTATTCCGTTCAGCTACAATCTTAGTGTAAAATAAATTCTATGCAGCATTTAAACTAATCCGATCATACTTAGTATTAGAGTCTTATGTAAATTTAAATAAATCCTCAAATTTCTTTTTGTATTGCAATCACTTTTAATTCCCCTTCTCATGCAGAAGAACTACATTATGCAAAATGTTTCAAGCCGCTGTATGTCTTTGATCGTCTTTTTTTTCAAGCATCAGAGGGTAAATAAACTTACGGCTATTCAACTCCATGCGCCATTTATAATTTTTCAAGTTTATCCAACAATGCCATTCTTTTTTATTATGCTGTAATAAATCTCGCTTGGTCACAACTAATTTCTTTCTTACGGCGCTTGGTCACTCCTCTTCCCGTATTATATTACGACAGCTATCCTTCCTTTCATTTCTTCTCCCTCTCATGGTCCGTCGCGCGCCGAGATATTTTCGTTCTGCGTGTCATCGGTTTACGGCGGCGGCGCGTATCTCCGCAACAGGTATATCGAGCTCCTTGTCTCTCCTCCGTCGCAGATCGTTACTAAGGACGTATATACGATCTGTCGGCTGCTCTCGCGCCGATCCACGCCGATCCGATCTAACGCTAGAAGATCACTTTGTGGACCGGTCTCTCTCTTTCTCTCTCGCTACCTTCGTTACCTGCTCTACCAATTAGCCTCGCGCACGTAACGCACGCACGCTTCTACGATGTTGCGAAGGCTTAACTAACTGCCAAGCCTAAATCTAGTGGCGTCGTAACTAGATATAATTAGTAATCGATTCATTTTCGAGATTGACTGTCAAGAAAATCTCTCTTGAAACGAGCGACTTAAATGAAGATAAAATTAAAGATAACACGAAAGTTCATTACGCTTTTATTCATGTACTTACGAACACAAATAAAAATGATAAAGAATAAAGAAAGCAATTGCAAAACACGGCGTTGAAAGCAAAAAATAAATAAATACGTATATACGTATAACGGTACTTGTATATATCGTCAACTATTAAGAATTAAAGGTACAAAACTGTATATGTTTAATTAATAGGCGTGAATGTAATTAGAGGAAGGTAATAAGCGTGCAATCAGTCATATTCCTCCATCCGTGCTTCCTTCCAGTCTCGAAATTGACGCACCTGACGCGAGATCTGCTCTGCGAGATGCAAGGCAATCGATAAAATCGATAAAACGCGATTACTGCACCGTGCGTCGAGACGCGTGACTTATGCGCGAATCGCGCCATAGTAGGATCAGTTCGTTCCATTCCCCATATACCACACCTTCCACCTGCTTATTTGTACGCGAGTCGGTAAGATAATCGATTCCGATTACTATCGGGTCATTAACGGCACGATTAAATCAACGGCGATAAATGTAATATAAAGCCAGTGGGCTGCAGGATCCCACTGATTACTGACGTCATTAAGTCCAATCGGATCAATTTGGCGGCAAATGTCAACGGGATTATCCGCGCGAACGCACGCGACGCCGCCGACGGGAACGCGGGACGCGGCTCGCGTGCGTGGATTGTGCGCATTCCTCCATACGTTGGCCCAAATGTGAACGGCGACGAAATGAGCCGGTCATTAGGAAAGAATGCGACGGCGATGTGAAAAGAATGACGCTATATAATAGCCCCAACTGCAAAACTAAACTAACCTAGGATACACAGTCCCTTCCACATGACTCGTGCTGGACTTGCGTGATTGAGCGCAAAAAACGAAAGCTGAATAATAATGCTCCTTTTCTCATTTTTTTAAATACCTAACATTTTTTAAATATTTTTTTAAATTAAAAAAGACAAAAATATGATATGCTATTCCATGTATGTTCCACTCTCTAAAAGTGAATTAATGGAATTATTACTAATTTTCAGTGAATATTATTTTCCAGTGGCATACTTTGATAAACAGTGACTATTTCAATACTGTTTCAGTGATAATATACTAATTCAAGCAGTGAATACCACTGAAAGACTGCAGTGAGTTTCACAGTCAAACAATTTTAAGAACTGAAGTTCACAGTCTTTCAGTGATTCACTGTTTAAATCAATATTATCACTGAAACAACGTTGAAATAGTCACTGCTTATCACAGTTCAAAGTATGCCATTGGAAAATGACATACACTGAAAATCAGTGATGATTCCACTGATTGATCACTTTTAGAGAGTATATGGTGGATGGTATGTTGTGGAAAACCTTTTTGTGAGACTTTCAATTAAAATATAATTTTATTTGTCTGGCACAGTTTAATTATGCACGAAATAAGAGACGTCACGACCAAGTACTTAATATCCAACATTCAGTTTTATTTTTAGCGATCAAAATATATGAATTCTTAGCGACATTATATAGTAGATGTAAACAACTCATGTATAAACAAAGTCTAGAAAACAAAGTATACTCTGAATAAGAAAAGACATATAATCCATAATAATGACGCCGATTTATTTTCGATATCGGATCGCGAATAGAATACCGCGGATTCGATATTAATTCGATATTTCATTACCAAAATTTGATTAGCAAAAAATCTGTAACGTGGGAATAGTCCCTGGCTGAAAATCAAGCGTAAGCTATATGCGTATTAGCAAATAATGTGATTTTTTGCAAATCCATCTTTATATTTCAACATTCTGATTACACGGAATGAACTTAATCGCATTTCGCGTTAACATGTTCTCTGCGCATTTCAATTTTAATCGTCGACTATCGATTTGCAAATCCGACTATTAGACTTCGTCACCGTACACCCGTGACCTTTTAATTAACGAGTTGTCGCGCCTCGCGTTTCCTTTAACGCTGTTTCTACCCGAGAGTCTTTTTATCGTTAGAAATCGCTTGAATATTTACGCTACGGTTTTACGATCTCTGGCTTGTTTTTGCAACATTCGCTTTGAGAAACGGGCAGATTAAAAGTTGTAGATGGACGAGTCGGGTGGGGAGGGGGATGGGACTAATTCCATAAAAGCGGATTCGCGTTGATCAGGTTGCGCAATCGATCCGTGTTGATTGCGCCACGCAGCGCCGCGCCGACGAAAGCACTGAGTCGCGCGAATCGTTTCTATATAATCGCGCTATAATTACGCGCGGAATTCGTTGCGGCGATTAATATCGCTTTAACGAACTTAAAATATTCGGGTCAGGTGAGCAGCGAACGGCGACAACGGGTCCGACGGGTGATACCCAATTCACGGGAGGCTGCCCCTCCTTCCCTCTCCTCGGCATACCAAGACAGATAATTTCTTCCTCCTTCCCCTTTCTCCTCTCCCTCCGTTCTCTTTCTGCTCTCCTTCTGCTGCATAAGCACCTGTCCAGACTGACAAGAGTGGACGATATTCTGAGCTGGGTTCACGCGAGTAAACCTGGCACTTTTCTTCTTCAAGTCGAACGTGCGAAAGACGAGCAGTGCGCGCGTGCGTATATTTTCCTCAAAAGCATATTGTTCTACAGCAGTTTGATTATCGTAATTTATATATAAAATCGTATTTTTTATAACATCGCAAGAAAATCTCCATTTTATTTAAAATAAAAATAAAATTTAAAAAATTAAGAAAATTTTTTTGATTTTGTAACGTATCAATTTTATTTTTAAACAAAGCTTTCAAATATTCACATTATAAGTTTTAAAATTTGAAATTCTGACACGTAAGTATGTACATACAGAATACATATTTACACAAACATACAGACGCGTGTGCACGCCTGCACGTTTTTTATACGAAAATTTTTGTATAACATTAAAGATTAAGATTGGGATCTAAATTGCATCATTATCTGACAATATGAAACAAATTGGAATATTTTTGGAAGGCAATAAAATAAAATTTATACTCTGTCGTTGAAAAAAAGAAGCTGCCATTGACGATAATTTATGAAGTGTCTACAAACATCTCGTACAAGATGCAGATTACCGAAATTCTACAAAACGCGTGTTTCGTAAGTAATTCCTCTATCTCTATCTATCTGTCTATTAATCTCTTTCTCCATTCATCAGTTTCTTCTGGAGGAGCCGAATCCTTATCGCCGTACACTAAGAATTCCTTGCTGCCACCCACGTGCTCAGAAGATCACTACCGAGAACAGCCTGAACGTTCGTCGACCACGTGCGAAAAAAGTCTCGTGAGGAATAGGGGAATGGGAGGGAGGGGGGGAAGCGCCCCGTCAAGTTATCCGGTGCGAGGAAGGGGGCGGAGGAGGAAGATACATTTTTCAGATTATAACCGACCCGTTCTCGATAATGCGAGTATCATCGGTGGCGCCGAAAGGGAGGACGAACGACGAGAGAGAGCCTTGGTGGTAACAGTGCCTGGCATTCCCGAGAGAAATCTTTGAGCATATTTTCACGTCTATTCTGAGGGCGCGTCTCTGCCGGATGCAGATAGCGGCGGCCGTGTCGCGGGATGTGTGGCCACGTATGGGTGGCGCACAATATCCCCCTGATGGTAAAGGCCATCCAACCTTGCACGATACGACGTAATACACTCGCCAGGATAATATATTGCTGTACAAATGGCGCTACGCGCCCCGCCGCGTCCCGCCGCGCGTACCTGTGTGTTGCCCGTCCGCCGTGCTTATCTCCGCTCGATTTTCGCGCCGGCGACGGCGTGTCGTCGTCCTCTCCAGCGACGTCGTCGACGACGGTCGTTGTCGTGGGCGGCAGTCTCTCTCTTTTTCTCTCTCTCTCTCTCTCTCTCTTTCTGCGCGCGAAATTAGCGCGAGATGCAATTGCGAACAGAGGAACGAATCGCTAAAAAGATCGATGCGCATCGTATCTCGCGCCGAGGATACTCGTTATCTAAAATAGAAATTGTGGTTCGCTTCCCGCGACGCAACAAGGGTACTTCGCGTCGTTAAGTTCGAAAGGCGTAATAACGCGTGCGGTAAAGTTGTTGAGTAACGCGCCGCGCTGCACTTGCGTCACGTTGCTAGATCCATTAATAAATTTCTCGGAAGGCTGTCAGGATCCACCCGGGGCACGGGCTAGACTGTTAGACAACCTGTCGAGTTTGCAGAAATAGGGCACCGCGCGGACTCTCCCTTACGCCGTGAATTACATTACAGATGAGATTCTGTGGATTAAAACGAGAGCCAGTATGGCGCGCTCGCGAATCCGGGGGAGCGATAGATAGGCCGAGATAAACGCGAGCGTCGACTACTAGAAATTGCAACTGCCAATTGCGTGTCGTTGCCATCGACGTCGCGATCGCAATCAGCGGCGACGGGCCGTTCCGTCCATACCTATTTCGCTCCTTATCCCGCGTGCCCGGCCAATGATAAAAGCAGATAGGCGTGGCTTGTTGAGAGATTTGTTATTACAATCGCGTCTTCGATCATGCGATTTCAGACCCCCGTGCTCCCCCCGAGAGCACCGCCGCGCCGCCGTCCGCCGCCGCTACCGCCGACGATTGCGTCGATTGCGAAATCGCCGGTGACGCGCGTTCAACGTTGTTGTACCCGGCCGACTTTTATTGCCGTCGTCTCGCCGAACGAGCAGTCGCGCTTATTTCCGTTACGGTTGACATTCGCTTATACAGTTTCCTGCGAGGTGATGTCAAAACAAACTCGAGATCGATTGCTTTTCCTATTCATCGACCGGTCTCCTTTTGAATACATATTCTTGATATACTGATAGAGAAAACGATAAAATAGTATTTCTTTGTGTATTTCTAAAGGTGCAGGTCTTGACATTCCAATTTCACAATTTTATGCATTTCTCTAAACATTCGATGCATTAATTATAATACCTCGAGAATCATTTCTCACTAATGTAACAAAACAACAAAATCCGTAAAGTTTCTCTTCGCGCGCTAATATTTAATTATTACAGAACATTTACTACACCATTTCAATTTGTTTCGTATAAAAAATTCTTTTAATTCTAATAATTTTCTCTTCACACACACACACACTCTTCGATACAGATGCATGTTTTATTTTTTACAGATAACTATTGATATGTTGAGAAGAAAAAAAAATAGTTAAACGTAGTCATTGAAAAGTTCTCGGCGGCACCACGGCGGAGATAGAGAAGTAGCACGTACGGAGGCAATATAAGAGCTAGAACTAAAGGCTGCGGCGGCTTCTGCCGTGTGCTTGGCGGCGGTGTCTGCATGTTAACATAACGAGACTGGTCACGCGATCGATACTATGTATATATAAAATGTGCATCCCTCGGAACATCCATTTACATTCCGGATTCCGTGGAGAACGACACAAATTGCCGGCACTATATCTCGCGCAATTAGATCGCGCACGCTAATCGCTATTAACTCTATCGTGTTATATTTCTTCGTGTTGTTAACGTTGCGGCGCTCACGAAACGCGCTCGCTGTCGTCTACGCTGACACGCCGCAAAAACGAAACGCTAAATCTCAGCCGGGGATTGAATTTTCATTAACCGGTTTTATAACATCACTCTCGCCGACGATCGGGATTATTTCTGCTCGAAGCTGTCGTTGTCGCGTATAATTGAATTCGGAAGATTTTTATTTTCATTTTAAGTGACGATATTTCTACATTTGTAATATTACCTTTACACTTCTCAACGCGTCGCATCTAAACACTTTCTTTAATCCTGACGTCCTGTTGACAAATTCACTGTTTTCAAATGAGCATTTTTGTGATTTAAATACAAAGCACATTAATTGAAAAGAAATATACAAAACTGAATAATAAACGTAAAATCTCCAAATGTGTCTTCTACGAATTTTTTCATCTCATCAAACTAGTTGCTCTTCGAAGTATATTTCAAATTTACAACAATATTTCACTGTGTAACGAGCGTAGGCACGCTGCAAAAGACGATATACACTCGGAACATCAGGCTGTTAAAACATCATTCGAGATCGAAGTCCATCTCGAATGGACCATTTGCGGTTACACGAGCAAGAATAGCGATATCAAAGCGCTCGTTCGTGACGCACCTTTCGTTTTTTTTCTTCATTATCAGTTTACTCTTCTTGCATTTCAATGTAATCGCTCGCAGATACGTGCCTTGATCGTCTCCGCTTTGAGACGGACCAGCGAATCGATCAGTAGACTTGAAGACAAATCTGCGTCATTGGAAATGATCCATGATAGAGAGAAACGATTTACACAATGTCGCAAGAGCTCGTCCCGACTTCTCGATTTGCATGGGGAGACCGCCGAGACCTCTTCGCGGTCGTTGACCGCTGCGACCTATTTCATAAAGCTTGATAGGTCGACGATCATGCGTGACGAATGTGTGACAGGTACGTATTTGCAAGTTATTAAACATGACGTATGTCTCCTTTTCAGGAACATAATAATAATAACAACAAGAAAGCGCCTGTCATCGTGATAGAACGGAATCGCCGTACTGACGTACGAAATTTCATCTACCGTACACCGGCGAGGCATGCTAAAACTTGTACGCAGATTATACACGAAGCGGAACGATTCTTATACCGCGAGAGAGGGCGCAGCGACAAATCGCGGCGGATTGAATCTTTAATTTTAAGATTAATCATTTTTTACCATTTAATTTGAAATTAATTCGGAACAAAACACGGCCATCGCGTCTCTCACGTGGATCATTGAAATATCGTATGTATTTATGATAGACTTATTAAAGTACGACATTTAAAGCTTCATGGAGATTCTTTACAATAATATACCGTTGTACCTCGGATGCCACAGCGCTTAGACAAGTAGCTCTTAATTGCCGCATGCAACGCCGAAGGTGCTATAATTCACATGTGCGCGTTACGACTCAGATCGCACGCGTATTACTCGTCATTTTATTTCCAGCATCAATATTTGCGGTGACTCGCGGCACCTGCCGATGCGGAGGCAGCCGCGCGCGGCACGACGTGGCGTCGGCACTCGGCGCTGGTTTATTCCGCGTTAATTCCCCGATAAACGCGTCCCAGCGCGGTTTAACATCCGTTTCCATTGCGTGCGCCGGGGCGAGGTAAAATAAATTGCGGGGCGGCGCGGTGAGCGTAAAACTTATTGTCGGAGCCATCTCGGAGCACCCGAGTGCGCGCGCGAGTTGCGCTCCAGGAGAATGGCGGAACGGCAGGACAAACATTAACCGACGCACAGTGAATGCCGGTATGTCCGGTTACGTGCTAATGCGATTTTACAACGCGAACGGCTTCTTACGGAACATACATACATGCGATTCCGCGTGCGCGCGACCTAGCAATTGCCATCGTCATTTTCAGCGGTAGAGCAAAACAAAAATGATGCCTGCTTTCAGAAAAAAAAGGAGACAGTGGTAAAAACGCCGACGGCATTTCTGAACGCGACTTGTCAGTAAACAATGAGATTCTCTAATCCGGTTATCGATAAATGTATGTTTGTTACAATTTAAAAAAAATTGCCATTAAAACTTAAGAATCTCGGATTTGTATTTATGAGAGATATTAAGTGTTCAATTAATCCAGAGTAGAGATTTTTCCTTAATATTAATAATCACGTGCAATTTCTCATGTTCAGCAATCTTTCCCCCTTTCCCGTTTCTCTTATCTTCTCATTTGTTTGCTCGCAGAAGCTCTCCGAACCACCTGATACCATTTTTAAAAAGCGCACAATCTCTAACATTAATTCACAATTGATAATAAAAAATTAATGAGGGGAAAATTCACGCGATTGCTGTAATCATTTATATAATTTCGCATGTAAATATGCCGCGTGCAGCACGATCAGCTTCGATCGCTATCTTCCTCGATTAATTATCTTTCTCGTGCAGCGCGCCTTCGCTCGCGCAACAGTCCCTCCGAGAAATATTTCCTTAGTGCTTATCAGTATTTTTATTTTCCGCGCGTTTCAAGCGCCTTTCTCCACATCTACCCTTCCGCGTGTACACTTGCAAACGTCGTACGTACGAATAAGTTTCCACGTATCTACTCTGGTTTTTCTTTTTCTTTCCGTATACTGATCTTCTCTCCCCCCCCCCTCTCTCTTTCTTTCTCTCTTCCTCGTCCGCTTTGATCCGTCCCTTCCACCCCGCGCCGAGATTCCGCTCGACTCGCGCTCGTTTGGTCCGGCCCAGCATCAGGTCAACGCCCTAGTGACCAACGCACCTTATTCCTACGCGTTCCGTCCGTTCATAACGCGTGCGTGTGGATCGCCCCGGTGCGAGCGTGTGCGTGATCTTGCGTCTCCACGTGCGTGAGTGCGTGCGTACGTACGACACTGTGCGTACGCGAGGGCTCGATCTAGGGCAAGCGAGCAGATGCCGGAGAGCAGCGCGGCTTTTTCTTCATCTACCTGTGGCATCGAACGAGGTCCCGATCGAAAAAGTCGAGCGCCCGAAGTACCGTCGCGATCGCCGAGGTGGATCGTCGAAGATTTATGAATCCGTAGCCCCAACTCGTCGGATACGACGCTGTCGACCGGTACTTCCCGGTCAGCCAGGCTCAATTAAACATGCAAATTTAATAAGAGCTATGCGGGATTGTCGCTGAAATTGAGTTCTCATGATGCCTCCCGTCTTTGAGTAATCGCGCGATGATCAAATTAAAATATTTCTGCTTGTATTAATTCCTTGGTGTAAAGTACTGTTATCATTCAAGATTGTTATTAATTTTGTTTTCATCAATTTTTTTTCTTCAAAATTACTTTGGCTGTACGTATAACATGTTAAATTTATGTTTGAATAATATTATGCATTGTATATAACTATAAATCTAATACTCTCTATATGATATTGTAAAATATTGTATAATCTAGTTTAATAATTTATTAGTTTAAAACGTTTCTTTTCTTTGCATTTCAAGTGACTCGCAACTCGATAACGACGTTTTAAATATTTCCAACGCGCTTATATATAACTCCCTAATTGTAAACTACTTCGTTATTTACAGCAATTTATTGGAGGACGTACCGCGACGGTGTAATGATGCATTCTGTAATGGTGCGTGCTGTATGAAACGTGGATTTACATGTAATCATTTCTGCCAGACGGTCGCACTGCAAAACGAAGTAACGAAGCAACGAGTCGCGTATGCGCTCGCCCTTCATTTTCTTCGTGCAACTCGCGCTGTCCGATGTTCCACGACGACTGTCGTGCACCGTCCCGGACGCATTTGCGCGCCGAAGGAAGGATTGTGCACGACGACGTGAAAAATGGATAATCGGTAATTGCCCCCGTGATCGTGCGGGACAAAGACGATGGCGCAGCTTCAACTGCGGTTGACTGTCTGCCAGAGATTCTCGTTGTTCGCAATCGTACTTTTCGTAAAAATCACAGTGGGAATTTGGGAAGTGAGGATTTGCTTCAGTAGATTTACTGGGGTTTACTCTAAATCTGCTTAGTTAAAATTTATAAGAAAGCGTTACTCCAGAATAATTTGTCGAGAAAAACAAACTTGATTTAACAAATATAACTTTGGTACTTCAATAAATATCGAAATTTTACTCATCAATCAATTTCAAGCGAACTAAAGTTTAATTTAATTTTAGTTTTGTGCAAGATTTTAGGTAAATAAACTCGATTCTGAATACATACGATATAATAACTACATCACTCTGTATCAATATCAATATTTTTGACAAACATTTTGATTTTATAGATGGATATGTATTTTTTTTCTAGATTTGAATCTGCTATTTGTAACAGGTCAATAAGAGAAGAAGTGAACATTAACACATTTGATTGTAATGAATAATTTGCGGTTTTAATCGAAAAGAACATTTGTATAAGAAAAATAAATTGTTGTATAACATTTTCTTTTTATGACAGTAAAGCTAATTTCAATATTGAATTTAATAAATATACTGTATCGTTTTAATATGTTAATATTTTCTTAATGTCTTACAATCGATACTGTTCCTTTAATGAGCCCTCGCGAATTTTACGCGAGTGTCATCTAAATATGAGTGACATGGTAGTTAATCTAAATTCTTATGCTATCTCCTTAATTGGCAATAAGATTTTAAGTAGCTAGCTCATAACACGCTCGCCATCTAGTCTTAACTAGCTATTAATCACGTTTTGGTTGCTTATACTCTCATCTTCGCATAAAAGCGAACATGTTGTTGCGTTGTTTTTACTTAGATAATGTAAGAATTGTAGATTAGGGTCGAAAGACTAGAGAGACTGGTGGAGCAGAAGTGCGTCATTACGTGAATATTACCTTACACTCCGGACACGGCAAACCGGCTCGATGTAATATTATGAGTTCTGAGTAACACGCAAATGCGGTAGCAACACTAAAACTTCATAGTCTCGCAATCAAGAATGAGTATGTAATTTTTTTTTAAACACTGTTCTTTTCATTACATTTTAAATGAGGCGAAGACAGACATCTTTTACGTATCGCGAAATATACTTATAATGACTATTAGTCATTATTATTATTGACCAATAAAAAAAATATATTGACCAATATATACACTCTGTGAAGAAGGAGCTTGCAAAAGTGTGCTAAATGTTTCAGGCTGAATCACATTCTTAACGTCGGACGTGCACTGCAATCGGGCAGATAATCGCGTGGGATTTACCGTGGCACCGCTCAACTACGAGATCACGATCTCACCCCGCCGATGACACACGGGACCGTGGGGGAGGGAACAGAAAATGCGCCGTTTGGTGCTCGCGCGCGAGTCTCGCTCCCTCAAGGCTTTTAATTTCAACGGTATGCCGCGTCCGCTCCCCCGCGATTTCGAGATATCCGTCCCGTGTCGCGTCGCGTCGCGTATCCCGACCGATTATTTCCCGTGCAAGCGTTATTAGGGCCACCCCACGCGTCCGAGATCCAGCGAACGGAAAAAAGGGAACGTTATGGTTAGGGAAATTATGGTATGCCTTGTCGGAGCATGTTCGCGTCGTGTAAGTGTGTGGTAGGAATGGGTATGAGGGTAAGCTCAAGGAATCTGTAAAGTCTCGACTGAACATGCCATAGTAGAGAAAACGTGTGAATCCGCATAACGACGATACTACATTGTCTTATACACTGATGTACATTTTTGAATATTGAAAAAATCCATTGATTAATAATATTTAATAATTTAAAAAAAATATATATATATATATCGCTGATGTACATTTTTGAATATTGAGAAAATCAATTAATTAATAATATTTAATAATTTAAAAAATATATATACTGTCCACATTAATTTTAATTTCACTATACGAACGTCGTGTCATGAATTATTGGATTGCACTTTTTCTCTCTATTACATTTCTTAATTAAATAGAATTTCTCGACGTAAATTTATATATCTATTTTTATGCCATCTCTCTAAGCGCACAAACGTAACTTTAATAACCTTACAGAATTCATACCAAAGCATTTTCTTTTTCATTTCACATATGTCACCGATCTCTGTAGGAAAAAAAGTATATTGTTTCACGGTCTTACTTGTCATGTCTCTTTGCCTCATTTTTTTGGGGGGATGTATGAAAACGCGGTGTGGTACAATTAATATTCCGTTACTATGAGCTTTTATTGCAATTAAACGGACGTTCACAAAGCCCCTTGAAATCTGAACTCCCAGAATGGATAAAGTGTGTAAAGAGTTGTTATGAAAACGGCTTAATTATTTGCGTGACATTTAATTACGGGCGGCGAATAGCCCGAGGATCGCTTATATTTTCTTTGACAATTATTAATAAAGTTTCGCGCATACTGGAAATAATTCGCCGATCTTTTGTATCCTTCGGTGCTACCAAATTAAATTTAACCATTTGCTCTTAAAATTTAGGCGTTTTTAATTTCGCTTCTTTAAAATATAAAATTATACAGGCAAATAGTGTATAACAATCGCAAATCTTTATCATATTTCACACAGAAAAAGATAATTGTTTTCAAACAATTTTTCAATTGTTAAAAATTTACTTTTGAAAATTAATATTTATATTTAATGTTACCGATTCCTACTTTTTCAAACAATTTTACAATTGTTAAAAATTTGCTTTTAAAAATTTATATTTATATTTATGCTATCGATTTTATTCCTACTTTTATTACTCCCGACAATATCTTTGTTCAAAGCATGCTTCCTATAGTTCGACAGCGTTTAAGCGTTATGTGGGTCATGAATACGGATCAGAGCTGCCAATGATATTTGTTGCGAAAATACTACGACGTTCGAGAAACGATTACGGGAGGCTGCATTTGTCGACAGATGCGTACCGATCATCGTCTGTCCCCTCGTTGATTGAGTAACCACTTTTGTAGCCGTTCCCGTGTAAGTCCGCGCGATGAGGAGCATAGGTTCTTGAGGGCTTTACATGCGCGGCATTGCACGGCAATTATAGCGGGACGCTCAATGAGTTCCGACTGGCTACAAAACTTGGTTTGCTCATAACGCGGTAGCCATTGAAATCGTATGTCCGTCGAAGAATCGCGCGAGCGGGCATGATTAATGCATGAGAGACATTTTTTTGAGAACTGACGCCGCACTCGGTAGACAGGCAGAGACTTTCTAACCGACTGACAACGTGAAATATTTGATTGTACGCGCTCCTTTTTAAGATCGGTGATCGACACAGAAGTGACACGTCGAGCGAGAGAGAGAGAGAGAGAGAGAGAGAGAGAGAGAGAGAATGAGAGAAGAAAAAGAGAGCGCTCAACTTGCGCTGGCAACCTTAATTCGCCTTTGCTACCCACGAACGGGACAGCCCTAATTTATTTCGCGTTCGCCTGCTTTTTACTTCATCTCGAGCGAATAGTTCCTACTTTGTTTCTGAGCTAACACGAAAATGTATGGCCACTTCATAGTTGAAAACTATGGGAAGTAATGTGCAACTCTGAGAAATTAATGGTATTTATAGTGTTATATTCACTTTTTAATATTTGTATTATATAATCTGAATTTAGTAAATTGCTATGCTGATAACGATAACCAAATTTGAATTCATAGAAATATTTCTTTGAAATAGATTACATCATAATTTTATTATTCATATTCTGTTGTCAAATTTCAGAAAAATTTTATTCTTACTGAAATTACCAAACTATTATCAAACCATGAAAAGACTGAAGTAGAATACATTTATATTGCAAAGAGAATATATAATTCATAAAAATTAATATCTACAGAGTATTATATAACTTCTCTCAATATTTGAATAATCTTCAATTAGTAAATTTACTGATAATCAAATTTAAATTCTAAAAAAAATATTAAGTCATAACTTTGTTCATGTTATTGTCAGATTTTACACTTTATTCTTACTAAAGTCATTAACAAAACGCGGAGAAGTTGAAGTGGAATGCATTTTCTTTGTAATGTAATTCTCCGACCGTCGATATCCTGCGTTGTAAGTAATATGAGTATTTCGCAAGTAGCACACCATGAAGTTCATAAATCTCATATCATCAAGCCGGATGGATTAATTATCGGGCTGCGGCATTCGAGTGCCAGAGATCATCAAGGATCACTGGTCACGCCATTAAGCGCAAATCAACACTCGTTGATTGCATCTCGCATCCCTCTCCTCGTGCTTCCTATAATGACGTGCCATCGCCGGTATTGCCCGCTTGATGCATTCTTATAACTGGAGGTAGTCGGTATCCTCGTAAAAATTCGCAACGATGGAAATTTAAGTAAATTAGTTTTGTGCTTTCCGTCCTCTTTATACACGCAACGAGAAACGGAACATTAATTCGCTTCGATCGGGTTGTGTATACGAATTAATTGAAATTACGCGGCTCGTCGTTAACATTTAACGGCGCGCGAGTATCATAATGCGCCAGAAACGATCGCTCGTTTTCACGCGCAATAACGCGCGTGTTAAAACTTTATTTAATGTCAGTGAAGTGAAATATTTCATATGAAAATAATTTTCATATGAATATAAATGAAGGAATCGCGGCGTACTCCGATTAATCGACTTCGGCGATTCATTCTTAGATCCTAAACACACCTACGTGATTACAGATTTCACACATGAATACATAAACAGGCGCATCGAATGTTTCGGTATGTATGGCGAATCGAGCAGCTGAAATCGTACGCGGAAAGCACGCGAGCCGCGACGCATGCGAGCCGATTCGAGCCGGTTTCCGGTTCGAAGGAATTTCATGCTCGTGCGTCGCGCGGTGTGAATGTCATCAAGTCAGATCAGTCGTGTTTCCTGATGCCCACCCTCGGACCACTCGATCGGTGGTGAGCACGTTCACATGCGAAATTTTATTTTTGACCCGCGAAAGCGACGTAACATGTTTGCTCGTATTGCCCAAAAAAAAGTTATAACCGCAAAATTATTTTCAAATTAAATAATTCGTAAGTTTAACAAATAATAAATAATTGCTAAATTAGAAGAACCGAATTAGCGCCGTCATTGAAGATCAGAAAGCGTTGTCCTTCCAGTGAGTCATTTGAATAATTTAAACAATTTTTTTTAATTCCGTTCTCTAGACAATTCTTAAATCCTTTGCCGGAGATACGATGCGTGTAGTGTACTACATGCGATTGTACCGCTCGCCGTAAATATGCAGCATATAAGGTCCACCGCGTAACGTCGCCAGATCATAATTACGCGACAAGATTTAATCGAAGTGCTCCGGGCTAATTAAAAATTCCTCGCTCCGCGCGCGGTCTCTATCAATAAAGAGATAGCATCGCCGCGGTAACGGTAGAAAATGTCTTTGGCCCTTATCGAGACGCGCGCGGAAAAAAGATGCGAGGAGAAGAGGGTGCTTGCGCCCAGTATCTGCGTGCAAATCTCTCTTCTCTTTCTCTCTTTCCTTTTTCTCCCCCCCCCCTCTCTCTCTCTCTTTCTCTCTCAAAACTGTCCGGCATAACATCGCCAATGCAACCAACAATTGGCCATTCTTCGGTGCATCAGTATCGCCGGTAAGGTGCAACTCAATCCACGTTGAGTTGGCCATTGTACGCAACGTGAAGAATCCGCCGTGAGGTACGAAGAGTGGGAGCCCTTTCCTTCCTGGATGGAGGGAACACAATGCAACAAGGGGTCCCGAGATAGGTTCGCGTAATCTGTACGATATACATATACATATGTGTATATATGTATATATTTTACCGATACGTCATTTGTATTTGTGTATCGTATGCTGGGGGTGTATTCCAAAGCCCCGACGTCGTTTATCTCGAATAACGCGCGCGTATATAGGTGCTTTAGTTCGAAAAAAAAAAAATAATAATTCGTCAATAGACGGATGACATTTACGATACGTTTATACACGCCCGATGCGTCTCTTTATGTGATAAACAAAAAATTCAATCAACACTCACAAAGCGATTTGGAACTAGGTACATACATATTACAACTGGTTCTCTTTACTTTTCACGTGCAAGCTGCATACGATGATTTTCATGACTTTCCGATACTAATTTTTCGAGAGAGGACTTCTCTCTCCCGCGGTTCAAAAACAAAGAAACGACTACCTCGTTTTAGACACAGGACAGAACTTAATTCCCGTGCCGATAATTAATGAACTCCGCTTGAACGAAGATATATGAAGAGAAAGACGATAGATCGACATATATGTATAATTGCTCTTATCGTTCCGTCTTGCGAGACGCCGCGATGCACAGTGAATTGCCTCATTAAATGTTTTGCCTCTTAACTTCGCATGTATCTCTCTCCGCCGATCGACCATCGTGTTGTAGCGCGCGTGGTCATATAAAAATTGTGATATCTTACTTCATCTGTATTAGTATCTGCGCGTCCGACGATAAAAGAAACGACGACGGATTACAAAGAGGTACAATAGTCACAAGAGTGATTTGCATGTTAAGCACATTACTGCTGATGCAGTAATCGTAGATTACTAATAGCGCACAGACCGTGTAATGCGTTTAATCAGAAATCAATCGGATTCATTATTATAGTTTTGTTGGAGAAAAACCGATCGCAACAATTCCGAGATCCTAATCGCCGCGGTTTACTTTAATAATTTATGTCAAACGCACTCGATAAATTTTTATATTTTAATTAAAATTTAATATACACAAAAATGAAATGTAATGTAAGTGGCATAACACCTTGCAAGTTAAATTTAAATAATTGAATTATAAAATTATAGCGTTAATTCGATCCAAAAAGTTAAGTTAATAGTCTTATTGATGGATTATATTTATTATTATCTTTTTACTATTTTTAGTAAAACCTGTATATACTCAAAAGTTAAGTCTTATTAATGGATTATATTTATTATTATCTCTTTATCATTTTTAGTAGAATCATCTATACTAGGTATACCTATATCTTCGTAGAAATCTAAGTACAAATATAAAATATTATTAATATAAGATAATTTAATATAAAGATTGAGCTTTTTGTCTGCATTTGCAATATTAAAGTTTAATTTAGAAAAAACCTACATTGTTATTCTAATATAAAAACATACCAAAAACTTTTAACAAATATAAAAAATTTGAATTAAAACTTGAAGAAAGAAGACTATATGTATATACATATACATGCATATACAGGGTGCTTTTGTAACGATAAAGACCATAACAATTCTTAAAGGTAAATTCTTGAGAAGGGAAATTATTTTAAGCCAAAATTCTAATACCAAAATGTCGAGCTATAATAGTTTTTAAATTATTTAGCGTTTAAAGTTAGCGAAACAGACCGCCTATATATCTAAAATATTCTATTTTAAATATGTATTTTAATTAATTTATTTTATATACATGTATATATATAATATATATAAATGCGAAAGAACGTACGATGCACTTTTGATCGGAGAAATATTGATATTTAGTTTACAAAATAAGTAAGTAAATGTGTTATTTACTTACCACAGGCCAAAAGAAATATGTATATCGATTTTATAAACATAAAAATAAGTATAAGACCAAAAAGCATCGTCGATGTCTTGTTATGGTCGATACAGACTAGCCTCAACAACCGTATAGCGTCACATCTACTCGCTGCAGCAGATGCTGGAGTCATCTACTGGGAAATATCTGGATACATAATATCACTTGTTACCGTTGAATCTTCCTATACTGTAGAGACCTTGCTTACCGACTATATTACCGACTAGCTACTAAGGATCATTCGGTAAGTTTCCGAGAGACGTGATGATATAGAATTCTTCTATTATCTTCAACGTGTCTGAATTATCTGGCGGGCGATGTGGCACTATGATCCAAGAAAAGAAGTAAATATGTATCCAAAAATAACAATTACTAAAATTAATTAAACATTTTCATTATGCAGTGATAATGGCAAATACAAATGTCTTACAAAGCTGGAAGTTAAATAGAATTCTATATAATCTCAAGGGAGTTTTTTTTATAAAATCACTAGAGTTTTAATTAGAAAAGAAAATACACATGTGTTTTCTTTCTTATATTTACATTCTTTCTTTTTCTACTTTAATTAAAACTGATGCTAATGAATCCTTTAAGTTTTCGTTTACATTATTATTTTTATAACTTCATAAGGACTTCATAAGAACAAATCTATATTGAAGTTCACTATGCTTTCCTTATGAACGAAACTCGCTAGAGAAAATCGACTTTCCAACGAGAGCTGGACATCTATCATATGAAAACCGGTTCGAGCTTTCCCAGTGTTTTATCATCATCTCAAACCGGATCTATGATTTAAGATCGTTTCCGAGAACTTTACTATGACTTCAATTATGGAAGACACCACGAGAAATCGCGACTAATATACAAGCGATGCGCTACGTTTTTGCCTTAATAAAGAAAACTCAAAGAAGATGCGACTACGTTAAAATATACAGTAAATATAGTAAAGTATCTTTCATCTCTTTTCACATTACTTTCGCATTGGTATAATTATGTAATATTTATCTTTCTCATTATTGATAACAAACAATTCGTCATTAATACTGAAATAATAAATTCAAATATTTTCTTACTATTTCAGATAATATGAAACAGGTTTTCAAGATGATACTATATGTCTCTTGCGTGAGAGTAAAAACGTGATTTAGCTTAGTTGTGATATGCAATAACAATGCTAGACATAGAAAAAAAATGCTAAGTTTCTGTTTTCTCTACGTGCATAACAAGAAAAGGAAAATTACATGTGACGGTTAATGTAAAATATTATTAGTAAGCATAGCTACTAAGCTGCATATTTCCCGGTAGCATTTTTGCTTTAAATATTATAATTTTAATTTATCATTGTAAATAGTAAAATTACTTGTAAAATTTTAAATTAGTATATCAATTCAAAACATTTTTATTTGTTAAATTTGTTGACTTGTTAAATTTATTAAATGATTGGGAGAGAAAGATCCCAGAAAAATCGATAAACTTTCAAGATAACTTGCAAAATCTGTACATATCTATATCAAAGATAATTTATAAAATATATGTAGCTTTTACCGATAAAAACGAAATATTAATAACAAATAATTCTAATGTTCTGAATGTTTATACATCCAAGGGTAATAAGAAATAATCGACGATATGTAATTTTCCTATTACATGTTATAAATTTATGAATTAATATTCTTTTAATTATTTTGCATAATTACAAGACACAAATAATTAAGGAAATGTACAAAAATTAAAAGAAAACTGATTTAACAGGCCATAAAGGAAGATTATCGCGATTTATCAGATTCATCTCGATTTCGATCTCGATTTCGACTTGATTGGCATCGAGCGAAGTGGCGCTCATAATTTTGTTGTTTCAGGCAGAATATATATGCCGACGAGAATTCGAAGCGCGTGTTAGATGCCGTCAAGGTTACGGAATGCCACATTACCTCACTTAAATCCATAGAAGTTGTAGGCCATGAAGTCGCAATAACCTATAATTTGTGGTTATTAAGCAAAATGAATGAGCCGTTCGATCCTGCGCGAACGGGCTCTTATAAGACTTTTGTTAATGATTGTTGCGCGCAGATCTTTCGAAACCGCTTAATGCGCTCTCCACGAGAGAGCCTCGCTTTGTAGCGTGCCGTAATTACTATTATTTCTGTCTTTCTGTCTATCAATCGCTATGATCTCCCGATAACTTTACATCTTCGCTAGCCTAAGCGGTGAAAAAAATAAAGTTGTGTACACGTGGCAGAAGAGTTAATATTGTGTCAGAAATTGTATATTTCTGAGGAATGAAATGTTTAATATGTGTCAAAACATTTTATAATTTACTATTTGATTCTACAAATTCACTATCTATTTCTGTTACAAAGATCAACAATTATAAAAACGTACACATCATTCGTGATCACGTCCGTACATTTAGCTAAATGATATTTGCTTCACGCTTGTGTGTTAAATACAATCTTCGTTCGAAGGAAATGAAACGCAGGATTAGTCGGCACTAATCAAACGCAACAGTTATTATCTTAATCACAAGTTACAAATTGTTCTTTAATAACATCCGCGTTTGTGCAAAGCTCTAAATAAGACAAGTTATTCGATCTCCGACACCTCTGACACGCAACTCTTTGAAAGAAAGAAAAAATGAGAAAAATAATCGTTTACTTGTGCGCATTTGAAATGGATGGGCCATAAACTATTACTCCAGCGATAATGAAACAGGAATATCATCCGCGCAAAACAAATAAAACCTATCTGCCGGTATAGAAAACACTCGTCGTTCTCGGTCTTATGGCGTGTTCGTACAAACGCGAATCGGGGAGGCGCACGAATGCCCGAAAGTGGCCCGCTGCCCGCGGTTTTTCGACCTTTCGGAACATGTAATTACGCAAATTCCGCATCCATCTCAATTAGCAAGTGCGCGCAAGGCGAAAGCAAACGACGCGCGTGTAGACGAGCCGGTGGGCTGTCACCTTCGCCGAAGCGAAACGACTCCACCACGCGTCCTCCGCTCGCGACAGAAGCTAAAGGTTTTCCGTTTCTCACGTGGAGAGGCAGAAAATGCCAGGAGTATCTGGCAAACTGATCGTTAATTCGATTTGGCGCCGCAGTCGCTGCCATTACGATCGTGCAGAAACCATTTTTTTTTTTGCGATATGCGATCGGCTCGTTATTCATTTTCTTGGGGAAAATAATTTCACCGACGATGATTTCAATGACGCGGTATTGCTCGTCGATATTTGATTAGTGGGACTCGATAAGTATAACTGATTGATTCTCTTCCATTTAAATCTAATTGATGATATTATATTAACGGATTGACAACTACGTGTTCGATTTCTTATATTTCTGTTTATAATTTCTCTTACACATTTTTTACTTTTATACTAGATATATTATATATTTTTTCTGGTTAATTACTATTTCAAATTTTAAAAAATTTATGATTTTATAAAATAGTACTCGTATATTTTGTTGATCTGTCGCGTTGACGCATGAGTGCAAATGATTAAATCACGTTACGCACACCGAAAATTTAATCGCTTCGAGCTGTTTCTGTTCACGCAACAGAATAAATATAAATCAGTTAAATATTTATTTATAGGTCGATATAATCTGATCGCCCTTTTAGTAAACTCAAATGGATTTCATCCATATGATTTAAATGTCACTTCGCCATGACGGTGATCTCAATTTCGATCTCTGCCAAGATACTATTATAATCAAATATTTGTTACTACTCATTTGCCTGTTAAAAGTATGACCGTAAAAGTATCAGAATGAAATCTGACTGGGCAACTATGGCGTCAACAGCGAAAATGAATAGAAATAGGGAGTTCGCTAATCAAAGGTTAACGGCTATTGGAAAGACAGAAATTTCAGACAGACTTCTTCAGCTCAGAAATATTCAGCTTCCACGTGAATCTACGATTCGACAATCGATTTCGAATGATGCGACGCCTCCCCGCGTTTCTGCGGGCTCGATCAACGTCGGGCGCCGCGAATTTCGAGCCTCCGAGTCTAGTCGAGTCGAGTCGAGTCGCGGGGACGCGTCGCGCGAGGGGCACGAGAGCGGTCGTTAATAATGCGGTTTATCCGAGTGAGCCCAGCGTCGGCGACTCTCGCGAGGTAGGAGGTTGAGAACCCAAAGAGGTGGCTCGTGCTCGAGGATGACCTCTGACCGTGAAGACCGAAGAGTGAGACGAGGCCATGCCTGGGCACGCGAGGCCCAAGACTTCGCCCCGAGGCACGCGCAGGCTTCTCTCCCTCCTCGTTCGCGTCCCTTTCCTGTCTTTCTCTCGCTCTTATCCTCTTTTTCTCTCCTTGCTCTCCTCCCTCAAGGGAGAGGAGGGGACCCTCGCGCCCTTCCGCCCTTCTCGCTCGCTCTCGCCACGTAATTCTGCGCGATTGGCTGGTGTCATGCCCGCGCGCAGCTCTCTGCCTGTATACGCCGCATGATGTACCCGCGTTAAGTGGCGGACGGAGAGACGAACAGTGGTTGTGCTTTGCATCCACTTTGCTTTCCTACCCCTCCTCCCGCCTACCTCTCGTCATTCCCCATGGAACGACCAGGATCTGCCTATGATCTTTAATGCAGGGTCGGCAACGTCGGCGGGGCCGCATGTCGGAGTTGCTTGACGCGCTTCATCCGAGAGATCACGGCCGAAATGCATATTACACTCACATTAGATTATTACCGGAGTTCTCGGCACGCCGCTCTGTTCTTCAACACGCGAAGCCGTCGCGATTTTACTGAAGATTCCTACGAATCTTGCGCTTTAGCCTGATTCAAGATTTAAATATCGATCCACGCGCGGAATTTAAAAACTGTCAGAATTTTTGCGCGATCCATTGATTTTTTTTCAAACCCGTCGTCTCTAACGGTCTAACCATAAAATCTCCATTTCTTCGAATATTTTAATATCTATTTGAAGTTCCTTTATTATTTGAATAATTAAATCTTCATTTTTGATATTTCCAGACGTTTGGACTCAATGAGCCGTAATACAAGCCACGCACATGAAGTATGCAGAAAAATTTTGCAAAGCAACGTAGCTGCGAGACGACTCGCCCCGAGCACCACGCTTCGTCTTGACGTTATTTAATAATACAGCAATATCACTAATAGTCACGTAGCTTGCGTGTCCCGTGTACGTACACGCGCGCACACGCGTGCAGTCCGCGCGCCCACAAGCCCCGCGCGGGGCCCCAAGTGGATATCAAGGTGAAGGATGCACACGCCAGGTATATATCCACAACGGACTTTCGAAGGGGGCGGTGTGAAGGGCGTAGCCCGCTAATTATAATTATACCACGGGAGTATTAGCAGCGTGAAATGCAACGTAAATTCTGGTGAAATATTCGCCGCCCCTCGGGGGTCCCGGACGGCTCGTTTGCCAGCGAGAGCGCTTTGTTTCGCGGCCGTACGAGAGTCGGGAGATCGACTCTTGCACTGTCGCAGCGGCGGCAACGCGTGTACACAAACGGTCGCGAACGCCTCACAAAGCCCGGGCCGTTTCGCCAAAGGAGAAACGAGGGCGAGCCGCGGCTTTTCCTTTGCCGCGGACGCCGCGCTCTGCGCGCTTCGCCGTGCACTGTGGCCCGCAATTCGTTTTTGTCGCGGAAAAACATTAATGAGCACATGTGAACGCGCATCAACGGGTTTGCCATCCAGAAAGAATTTTGCGCCGTTACACTCTTGTTCTCCCCTTAATTAACCCGATAATTCGCGAGGTGGTAATTTGCACCACACGGCAACTAAAACTTACGCTACCTCGTTCTCTTCTAGCAATTCATTGAAATTATTAATAAGGTACTTGCTTCCTGGTTAATTAAAATGATTGAGTTATTGCGCGCATGTTGTGAATCGATGTCGAATTACAAAAAAAAAATTTTATGATGCTAAAAATAACAATTTGTAAATAAAAAAAATAATATGTACTCTTCACAAATATTTATTATAAAAGAAGGCTTGTTCCTATAATAAGAATATTATTAATATTGCTAATTGAATCTAATTTATCAATTATTATAATTTACATCGATCAATTTTCGTGGCTTGTAATTAATTCATATAGAGTTCGAAAGTATTGCATTATGGCTATTTGTTCGGAAATGCGATGCAAGTAACGTAATCTCGTGTTTAGCGAGTACTTTGAATACTAATGGTAAACATTAGTAACATATTGATTTGATAATATGTATACGCATACACATAAACCGATTACATCTATTTTATTCTATGTTGCGATTGCAGATTCTTATATTTTTTCAAATCTTTGGAATTTGCAATCTTAAATGGAATTATTCACAAACTTTATAATTTTTTAATTTAAATTTACAGGAAAAATTAAGTTTCAAATTTCAAATTTAGATTTAAAGAAAATCTTATTCTTAAGATTGAATCTAAATTTCGAAATTTTCAGATTCGTGAAATTAATAAATTGAAATTTGTTTGCAACGTCAATAGTCTATAATTTGTCTAACTGAATGGTATATATTCCTAATAAATAATAGGTATTCACATGATTGTCTAAACACGATCTATTATCTGGAACGCAACGTTCCATTTTTTTTTATCACTGCCCTTAAAACATCTCGCATTTTGAACTAATTAATAACGATAATTACACACGTGAAGATTCGATGATTCGCAGATGCTGATTTTGGCAGGTGTGACACACACGCTCGAACAAGTGCATTCGTATTTGTCAGCGGCGACTTAGCACGCGACGGCGGCGGCGGCGGCGGCGGTGCGAGGATTAAACGTCGCGTTTTCGAGTCGCGGTCGGGACGGGGGAGACGCGGGCGGATTCTCTCCTAGTGCACTAATAACATAGTGGCGACCTGATAATTAATAATGAAACTCGAGGGGGAGAACCAGGGCCGGCCCCGTTACGTTGAAAGGATCGCGGCGGAGTGGGTAAGGACCCCTCCCCCCTCTTATATCTCATAATTGCAAGGTGTGGACGCGCTGCTTTACGTGCGATTCGCCCGAGCCGCGGCGAATGGTGGATGCAAAGGCGAGGAACTAGGGAACGACAGAGGGAACGACCGAACGACCGGTGCGACGGCGGCGGCGGCGGCGGCGGCGGCGGCGGCGAACGGGGAATGGTTAGCGAGATACCCGCGTGCAGCAAACTGAAACTGTGGCCTGGCCATTCATTAGCGTGCTGGAACGCGGCGTGGTTACGCCTCGCCGCGGCCGGGCCGGGGCCGCGCGACGTCCAAAGCGCGCTCGCTGATGATCTAATCTGAAAGCGCGATCTTGCACGCGACTCGCACGAAATTCCTCGCGTCACCTTTTGTGCATCTTTCTTCCTTTCTTTCTTGACTTTCTTTTTTAACTGCAAGATTCTTTTGTCACTTCGTATAATTTGAAAATCGTTCGCCAAGCACAGCACAGTCGCATACACGCGAGACTCGATAATCAAGCAGGTAAATGCGCTTCTTGCAGAAGTTATTTTTGCAGGGTCTATATGATTTTCCATAGTTGAAAGAATCAAAATAAATCTCGCTTTACAAAATCAATTAATATTCAGGGAAATTTACTTTCAAAAAGTGACAATCTTCTTTGCATTTCTTACAAAAAATTTTTTATGCTCTGTTAGATAGGTAAAAGATTTGTAAATTATATTTTAATGCTTTTATAATGCGGAAATAATGATTAAAAGAGAAAACGTGTATTTATTGGCATGATATATTGAAAGATTTTATTTTCTTTTAATAATGTCAACGTAATCTGTATCCTGAGCAGATACATCATTAGAATAGCAGAGAATTGCGAAACCTATTAAAATATAATTTGAAGTTGTCATTTCTCGACGTTTCCCATGCTAATCGAATAAAAACATTGCCGTTTCCTCCAAGACTTCATTCAGAGGAAAAAGCTCGAGAAACAAAATATCGCTCAAGTTGTATAACAAAGAAGTAAGGAATAACCATTATATTATTCATTATCATAGGTATAGTCATAAGTGAATAAACGTAAAAAAAAATGTTCACAATTAAGATAAAAGATCGTGCGCGGTTAATGTGAAGCATATTTAACATTCTTAAAATCTCAGGGAGGAGGAATCTTGTCTATACGTAAAATGTGCGCTTCGATTTAAACACGTTCGCGAGCCGAAAGAAAGAATATGAAGCGGAAAGGACGATCCGCCCGTGGGTGATAACGCCTTGTTTGCTTTGAAAATTAAAATCGACTGCAGCATGATTGTTTTGAGACGAAACAATCTCTCTCGCGCGGAGACGAACACGAACGAGACGGAAACTGGAAACGAAGGAGGAAGCGAGCCGGAATCAATTTAACAAAAAAAAATATGAAGAAACCCGTCGCTCGCGCGAAGTCTCGGCGAGATCTCCGCGCGAGTTCGCTCGGTTACGCGAAGCGCCGCGATCGAAAATTCCTCGCCCGCATATAATTAACGATCCGCGCGCGTCATTCCGTAAAAATCACGGACGTCAGAAAAACGCGCGAGAGTGCGTACGGGGATCGCGGCACTTTTGTACAGCCAACCGTTTCTGATAATGAGCGATTGGCATGCTGGGGGGTATATTGGTTAGCCCCTCGCTGAGTGAATGAAACTAATACAATAACGATCATTTGTATTGCGAATCACACGCGACGTCCTGGCGCGCGGATCGACGATTCATCTTCCGAATGTGATGGCGTAACACAACGCGTCATCGGTACGCGATTTGTGCACCAAGCGATTTTTAGCCTGGGACGATTTCGACGGGAAATCTCATTTTAAAGACACGAGGAGAGGAAAAACTGTCCTCTATACGTTAGCTTTTCGTCGTGTTCTTAATACAGTCGCGAATGAATATAAGAAGCATTTCACCGTAATACTTTGTGCCTCAGATATTCTAGGATTTCCGCCTTGAAATCGCTCTTTCCGAAATAAAACGCGAAATGAAGCGAAGAGACAGAGCATTAGTATAACGATCTTCTTTTTTTTATGCCTAGCTCCCGCCATCCTATCCTGCCTTTTATTTCCACCATCGCCTCTCTCTCTCTCTCTCTCTCTCTCCGTCGGTGACTCCCTCGCTTTTCCTCCTATTCTCTCTTTCACTCCCGTCGCGTGAATCCTTCTTCTTACGCTTTTCTCCCCCTTCCCCTACCCTCTCTTTTTTTCTTCTTACCCCGAGACGTCGTTTCTACCGTCGAGCTTGGACTTTGCCGAGGACTAAAACGAGACTTCCAAGCACAAATAAGATAATTTCCATTATAAACTCGGGGGTAGGGTAAGTAAACGACGAGGAGTTATTTACTTGTCTCGGAAAGAGGGGAGAAAGGGAACAAAGTAATAACAATGGAATGAGAATAAGAAGGAAGGTTCGGGATCCGCCGCGGTGGGTACCAAGTTTGAAGTCGCGTATAGGCGCATTAAAAGGAGGGCTCGCGCGCGCCGCGCGTTATTACCCAAAGCAAATGGCCTCCGCCGTCAACGTCGCGTTTTCTCCTCGGATTCCGCGGAGAAAACCGGAATATCGTCCGCGTCCGCGGGACATCAACGAGACATGCGTTCCGCAATCTGTCGCGGTGATTCGCGCGTTCATTCGCGACGATGATAATCCGGGGGAATGCGAGATCATTCCAAGGTCCATGCCTTTCTATCAATCTCGTATACCCGCGGTTGCACATTAATCCTGCACCTACCAGAAAAAGAGCGGAGTTGGAGGGAATCGCTGTTTACGTCGAAATGTGCAAAAACTCCGTTTCTCGATTTTCGACGAAACGCGACGAGACGCCGTTGTCGCGCGTTTGTTTTAAAACGTTTTGTAATTAACCCCTTCGCGGCATCGCCGTTTTCACGTTTCCGACAACTTCCCAGCAATTTTCGTTGTTGCTATAACATCAGCTCCATGTTATTTCTTTATAAATCAGTTCAGAGAGCCCGAACAGGTACGCGCGCGAGAGAGTAATATAATCGATATGTCTAGACGTATTAAACTTTAGCACGAATATACGCACGCAAGTTTTTTCGCCGTAGTTTTCGGAGATTTCTTGATAAGAAATATTTAGAAATACAACATCTATGTAAGCCGATATACGTAAATTCTTCCCGCTTTCTGTTAGTTAATGCTTCTCGTGAAACGGTATTCAAGTTATTTTTCGTTACATTAAATATATCAAAATTTGCGTTCTTAGTGGCTTAAATTGAGAGTTGAAATCTCATAATTCATCATATCTCGCAAATTCGTTCTAAAAGAATTTCGATTTTAAAACTGTTGCGTTAATGTTGTTCGATTCACGCATTGCGAAAAATTTCAAAATTTTTGTGGCATTAACTATGATGCTCTTACATGTCAAAAATATATAATTGAGACATATGTTACCTGAAAGCGATGCAATCTGTAAAAATTGCTAGGATTGCTAGATCGCGCCGTTCTTTAGTAGACAGTAATAACACTTGCCGTGTAATTATGAATTTACGGTGATATTAATTGGTGGCGGTTTTTCAACAAATCAAATGTCTGTGCGCGCAAAGGGCGCAGGTTTTTCGCGCTGTAACGTATCATCGTTAATTCAACCGCGAGTCATTAAAAATACAAAAGGCGCGCTTCCATTACCCCGGTCATTCGCTGGTAATTAAATAATTTACATTTCCAGTATGATTAAAAAAGTTTGAATGTGTGAGCAGAGAAAGAGAGAGAGAGAGAGAGAGAGAGAGAGAGAGAGAGAGAGAGAGAGAGAGAGAGAGAGAGTGTGTGTGAGCAAGAGAGAGGAGGAGGAG